>NC_057840.1:25818726-26119813 GCF_910594005.1 Cervus elaphus | reverse complement strand
ATAAAAGCTTAGATTCTGGTTGTCCATGTGAATACTTTTATAGAAATAAATTTCATATATAAAAATGTGGGATTGTAACTTCTCTCCCTAAGTTTCTTTCTCTATTTTGTGCATATTTTATATAAAAAAAGGAGATGAGAAATAATAAAAATTAACAGAACACCTTTTGACACTGAAACATATATTTTATTGGACTATTTGCTTGTTAGAACATATCTTAAATGTTTATGATTCTGTAGAGGTGTAAAATAGTGGATTTAGAACAAGTACAATTTTCCAGTTAATAATATTTTATTACTGTCTTCACTGCACAGTCAGGAACTATTTCCATTAAGTTTCTGAGAAATGAAATATTTCAACCATCAGATTTCTCTTAAAATAGGATAAGCATGTGTATTTCAACTTCAAATAAATTAACATATGTGCTTGTTTTCCTTAGACTTTTTTGTACAAGGAGCAAGGTGTGAGCAAATAAGTGTGAGCAAGGTGTGCACAGTTTTAGTGCAGAAAGCCATTTTTGTAATGTTATAAAAGAATAAAGTAAGAGTGCTAAGGGAAGTCTGGTTATAACTGCATCTTTAATGGTTATTGGAAGAAACGTTACTTATATACTGTGGTTACAGCATTTTACACCATTTCATTTTCTAAAGTATTTTACCAAGTTATTTTAAGAGCTATATTTTTTCCATATGTTGTGTCTCACCAAAATTTCAAGCAGTAAATTTTCTTATACAAAGAGACATGTCTTAATCTATGGTGGATAATTTGTATTTGAAATCATGTACAGCAAAATTTAACCAAGATTTTATTTCTGGGGATGAATTTTTCCCTTGACCAAGAAATTGATAATAACTATCTATTACTCTGCATAGTAGAAGAATAATATAAATGTAACCCACTTAGGAACCTAAAAACCATTTTACAGAATATTTAGTGGTACTTAACAGAATAATTTGAAATGGAAAACCTTCAATCATTTGAGGTATTTTGGCATTGTAGATAATCAAATCTGAGAACCAAGCACTGAAATGTTAAATTGCTGTTTGTATATGCTGCAAAACTTTAATTGGTAGATACAAGTCTATGCTTAAAATTTCTAATTTCTTATGAATTTTAGAAATGTATCCATTTAAGTGTTGGTATTCTTCAAACAAAGACATGTGAGTCCTCATCAGTATGATCCATTTTTTAAAAGCCACTTTACATGTTTATTTATATTCATGTGTAAAAGAAAAATAAACATGGTCTTATAAAGTCCCGAAGTAGGAGGGAAAAACCCGCGTCATTTTAATACGACTTTGTTGTCTCCATTACTCTTACTCATTCACCTGAGTTTATGGTTTTCAGTCTTTTCTCTGGCAAAGCAGGAAGAGTTTGGTCAAACAATTATTTGGTATCTTGCAGACAGTTAATAAAATTCAATGGGGAATTGAATTTAGTGTAGATTTCTAACTTATTTTAAAAAGATAAATTTATCCAAATAGCAAGTTACCAAGAACTGCATTGTTTTTGCTTACATGGTCAATCAAATAAATCTCTTGGAATCAATAAGGACCATATAAAAGTCCATGCTGAATTTCAGGAGTACTTGATCTGCCTGCATTCTTTTATATTTCAGCCTAAACTATAACAAGCTGTCTAGAGTATTTAAAAATTAGAACTTGTTTCTCCTCTCTAGGCAGTTTGCCAAGAAGCATATTAATGAAACATATCATTGTTTAAAGAAAATGACTTGCCATATCTCACTGCACAGGACAGGAGAATACATTTTCTTTAGGAGAATTTATTATTAGTGAATGAAATCAAGACATAGAAAATATAGATAAATGTTTGAACACTTTTAATGCTTTTTGCCTGTGCGTGTACACTCAGTTTTGTCCAATTCTTTGCAGCCTCGTGGACTGTAGCCCGTCAGGCTGTCCATGGAATTTTCCAGGCAAGAATACGGGAGTGGGATGCCATTTCTTCACCCAGAGGATCTTAGCGACCCAGGGATCGAACCCAGATTTCCTGCGTCTCCTGCACTGGCAGGCATAGTCGTTACCTCTGTGACAACTGGGAAGCCCTTAACGCTTTTAGTTCTTCATTATATATTGACCTCGGATTCGGAGTACATATTGACTTCTTTTTAATTAATAAAATATTACTTAACAAATGGAAAGTTACACATCTCAAGACAAAAATCACTAAGTTCTGGAATTGAGTTCTGCAATCTTAAAACACCGTTTTGGTTGCCAAGTAGGGACTTTTCTCTTGACGTTACCTAAAAACTATATCCTTTTCTTTATTAATAGTTTCTTAAATCATTCAAAATCGAAATATCACTCTCTATATAGTTTTCCATTAAGGTAATTGCATAATTTTCAGTTAAAACTAAGTATTTTTGAAGAACATTTTATTTCTTCTTTACATTATTTCAAAATATCAAATTGGCGATAAAGTCACAGAAGAGGAGACCATTTCACTACCCTCAAGTTTCACCTCTTTCTTAGCTTTGAATATAAAGAATATATACATATTTTTTGTTAGAGAACAATGAAGTTTTTGAAGTTTACAAAATTGTATCTCTTTCAATTTAATGACATACCGTCCTAACCCAGAATTACTCAGGGTGTTAGTGTGATCGTTTCCATCAGAATCTGCTCTTTAGATTTCTAAGATGTGTATAGGACTATTTTCCTAATTTTGAGCTTTTGGCTCAAAGAAGGGAGGTTTTTTCTGTGTTATGTTTTTCATACTGATGGGGGTAGATGAATGCCAACTTGAAGTATTCATTAGAGAAAATAATAGTATAAGTAAAAAACCTATGTTTTTGTTAGAATTTTAAACACATTTAATTTTATAATGTTTACTGTTATTATTAGTTGATATTCTTTCTACTATTTGAAACCTTAAAGAATTAGATGTCATGATAAGAGGTAGTCCTCTTTAAATTTCAGTTTATGATTTGGCAACCTACAGATTGTGGGAATGTGCAGAATTGGGGAATTAATAATTCCATTTGACATATTAGTATGACTGTTCACTGTTATCTTAAAGGAATAATAAATTTAATTCAGGTTGATCTAGAATCAGCTTTAACTCATGTTTTTTTTCTATCTCAGAATCTATGACACAGTTGAATAAATAATCTCGGATTTATTTTGAACCTTGTTCTTTTTAGTGATTGAATTTTCACTGAGAGACTAATCAGAGGTTATTAATTGCAATTATCGTGACTCTTTTAGTATGTGTGATTACATTTTGTTCTTTGACTTAATAAATAAGTTAGTGCATGAATAAACTTTTTTTTAAAAAGTTTTAATCGGAGGATAATTGCTTTACAATATTGGGTTGATTTCTACTGTACAACAACATGAATCAGTCATAAGTGTATATATACATGTATATATCTCCTCTCCCTTTTGAGCCTCCTTTCCACCCACCCCCCATTTTTTTCTTCTAATAGCATTAGTTCATAAAGCTCAATTGTGGGGGATGTTATCTAAGAGAAAGCACACAAAAAAGATAAAAATTAATAGTTGCTTACAAAGCAGAGGAGATCATGCGTCAGAAACTTGTAACCTGTAAGGGTTACAGAGAGATGAAAGGTAAAGTTGATATTTCAGACACAAATACTTTGACTGAAAAAACACTTGGGTTTAATTTCAACTGTATATGCTAATAAAGGAGAGAAGTCTTGTCCTCTCAGAATGCTTGCTGAGAGTTTTTGCTTCAAAGTTCAAGATTCAGAAGTCTCTTTTAACAGATTAATTGGTTGATGCATCATGATATTTGGTAAGCATGTGAATTACCCCCATGGCTTTCTGTTGCATTAACTGTCTTTTGTAATGATTAAAACTATTGTTAGAGAAAATATTTCTTGGCACATATTCTTCAGAACTGTATTAGAAGATTTAATGCACATCAGTATCTCAACCTCTCCTAATAGAAAGACTGAAAAAGTGGGGACAAATGAGTGTCTTACCTCAAATTTTCATAAGGTAATGCATTGCAAAGTGAAAGATAGGTCTGGGATCTTGAACCAAAACTTATTGCACTTGATTAATCTTTAAAGGGTATTTTTCATTCCTTTCTGTACATGCACTTTATGGTTGGATAGCATTCTTCTCATTAGAAACATACAAACCAATGGTATTTCAACAGAGTGCCAAACATCTGGATGGAAAATAAAACATCCATACAATCACTTACTGTTTCTTGTTATTTGGTGTTTAGGTGAATTATATATATGATCATGTCAATCTTTCATCTTATTGTAATATTTTAGTGTTGTTACAGCTTAAACTCTCATAGTAGATCTTAGTGGCTAGGTTAACTAATAAATTATTTCATTAGTATAAGTTTGCTATGCTTTTCTTAAGTTGAGTTGGTTACCTCAATGTATATGAAATCAATATTTTTCTTGATGTTTCTGCCTACTTTTTAAATCATGATGAAAGAAAAATTATGCTTTAATAGTTTCTTTACCTAACAAATGAGAATTTTTTCCTGAGCTCTTAGCAATAATAATAACCACTGCAAATATTCAGTGAATGCCTCTGTGGATCTATTTATTATGTATAGGATGTGGGTAACAATAACAGAACAAGTACAGCCAAAGATTTGCCTTCTTGTATATAATTTCTTATGGAAAGGCAGTATTGACTTTTTTTTAGCTGAAAATATTCATAGAGTAGACAAAAATCAGAAGTACAACTAATGGGAATTTATTTTCCTAGGTATCAGAGGAAGAGTCAAAATGTTTTATGATAGCTTTTATGTATTTCAGAGAGCATTCTCTTGCGCTGATATGGATTATTCAGCTACCTTTCATATACTTCTTTTATGAAGGTTCCAAAAAACTTTAAAAACTGCCCTGGAATGTTGCAGTCAAATCATTTAATAGGATGCTCCACAACATGTGAAACAAATCAAAGGGATATTGCTTATTACTCTGTAGTGAAGACTCTGAAGAGGAACTTAAGACTTCAGCTGAATCGGCCCAGTAAACTAGAGATGCAGCAGGTAAGGGCTTGATTTGGAAGGGGCTTTCAGCAGTTGGTGTGGTAAGGGGATTCTGATTGACGGGGACTCACCATCAATCATTAGTAAGAGAGCAGAGATAGGAATAAATTCTTTTGGTAGAATGGGTATGTTAAAGATCATATACAGAATCACTTAAAGTCCCAAAGCTTATAGAGTCCTGGTCTGAACAGTTTATTTCTTTGGGAGTAAGAAAAGGAAGAGTTCCACAAAGGCTGAGAAAATAAAAGAGAAGAAAAGGGAAGGGATTTTGGTAAGACTCATTTTTAAGCTTTACCCCAGGGACAGATATGCTCCAGAGCTAGTGACATGGGTCCTGGACGGGCCTTGAAGAGGGCAGCGACTCTGGTCAAGACCTGCAAATCACAGTGTCTGCGTGGATCGTTCAAAGTCAACTGAAAATTTATGTGTCTGCAGCTAACTCATCATTCCCAAACTTGATTCCCACTTACTTCCACATTTTGGCAAATATCATGCCTTCTACCCTTCACTGAAGGGAAATAAAGCTTGGACTGCCATCCTTAATTCTTTCTCTGCTTCTCCACCTCCACTCCACCAGCAAACCCCATTGACTATACTTCCAAAATATACCTTAAGTCTTTCAGTGTCTCTCCATTTTAACTGTTTCCACGTGTTCTGAGCTAACCACCGCCCCCCCCTTGCCTAGATTAATGCAGTAAATGCTTAACTAATCTCCCTGTTTTCACTCTAGTTCAAATTAAATCCATTCTCCACACTGTAAACAGAAATCATGATTAACTTAAATTACATCATGCCACATGTTTGTTTCCCAATGCCCTTAGAATAAAATAAAAAGTACTTGCTTAGATCATGTAATCTGGCTCCTGAATACCATTTTACAATCATTTCTCACTTAGCTCACTGAAGATCAGTCTCACTGGCCCTCTAGCACACAGACAGCTTCCCACTTCAATGCCTTTGAACCTGTGCCTTGTGACTGGGAGTCTCTTTTCACAGATATTCACATGGCTGACTGGTCAGAGAGGTTGTCAGTCATCAAACAATCTATAGAGGCCTCTATTAGATCCTCCCGTTCCACTGCCTTGTCCTGATTTATTTTCCTATGGTATCTATTTTGTTTCTTTCCTTACTCACTTATACGGTCTTTTTCCTTTATCTTAAATAAAAGTCCCGTAAGAGCAGGCACTTGCCTGTGTTGATGTGTATCATGTCTTCAGGGTTTGAAACAGTTCCTGGAATACAGTTTAATGTTGTTGGTGCTCACCAAGTAAAGAATTAAGGCTTAAATGGCACTGGGCAGGGAAGGTCTCCAGGGATTATCTGTAGTTCTCTTTCTTATCGAACTAAATGGAAACCCTTCTTTTAAACAGGAATTGGAAAACAGTTGGGATCATCAGAATGTTATACTTTGGCTCTATCTTCCGCACCATTAGGTAGCCATAAACATGGCTTTCCTCTTGCCAGGCAAAGCTTGGAGTGCCTGACAAAATCTCATTTGGATGATATCTTTCAGGGAAAATGCAAAGGGCATAAAGCATAATTGAACCCATTTTTCTGCAAGCCACGTGAGATGCTCATGCCTTTAGACTTGCCTTATTCTTATACGTCTGATAGTTTGAAGTGAGAAGAAGGCTCGTCATAGTTTGTCTTCAGGAAACAACTTTTGGATACCCTGAGGATTCTTGCCATTAAAGCAGCCACTTTGTGCGTTGGGACCATGTTCACGATGCTGCTGCTGCTGCTAAGTCGCTTCAGTCGTGTCCGACTCTGTGTGATCCCATAGAAGGCAGCCCACCAGGCTCCTCTGGCCTTTGGATTCTCCAGGCAAGAATACTGCAGTGGGATGCCACTTCCTTCTCCAATATAGCTGAGAGGAAATCCACTGACTTCCATTACTACTGCATGAAAACTTCTTTCCCGTTTTAGGGACTTAGAACTAAAACCTGACTGCATTCTGTTCTATTTGAAAGTTCCACTAAGTGAGAAAATTGAGAGTCACTGCATAATATTATCTTAGATAGTATGCTTAATATTATAAGCAGAGCAGACAAATTGGGTTTCCCTAGTGGCTCGGATAGTGAAGAATCTGCCTGCCAATGCAGGAGACCTGGTTTGACCCCTGGGTTGGGAAGATCCCCTGGAGAAGGGAATGACCCCCCCCTCCAGTATTCTTGCCTGGAGAATTCCATGGACAGAGGAGCCTGGTGGGCTAGAGTCCATGGGGTTGCAAAGGAGTCAGACACCACTGAGTGACTAACACTTCATCTGAGTGCAGATAAATTAGTCTTCTAAGACGTGTAAACTTCACGAAATATTTGTCAAATATTTTCCAATTTAAATGATTATGGTTAGATTTAATTGACTGATTAGAAGAAAACGGCCAGAGATTTTGGGTCAGCTGTGGGTCATTGCTATTGTGTCTGCATTTCTAAGCTATTGCATTGGCCAAAAAGTTCATTCATTTCTCATAAGATGGTAAGGAAAAACTTGAGTGAATTTTTGACCAACCCAACAGTTCTTTTATTGAAAATTCTGAACTCCCGAGTGCTGTAAATTCTATACTTTATATGATTTACCACCTCCTTGCTACTCCAAATTTGATTCTCTTATCCACTGGGGTGCAAGTTGCCTAAAAAGCCTGAGGTATAATGGAGTAACAGCACTGAGAAAGGCTAAAATTATAGCTTTTTTTTTTTTTTCCCTCCAGCTGGGTGTCAGAGGTTTTCTTGATTGAGAGAGACTGGTTAATTGACTTACTATATTTTTGTTGAAAACATAGGTGTATATAAACATGGCTAGCCTTTCCCCCCCTCAATCTCTGGTTAGTAACAAAAATGAAAATAAAGTTGCCCAGGATGTATTTTACATTGGTAAAATACTAGTAGGGGGAAAATAATCTTGGGGAAAATGTGAAATCTAACATATTAGGATAACCTAGGTATTGTGCTGGTCCAATGTAGGTTCTGATCATGTTCCTATCTCTAATTTTTGCATGGCAAAATGGCATTTAAACTGTAGATATGATAAGCAATTTCAAGTATGGTGGTTTCTTACAGATTTATTGCATTAACTTCTAAACAACTGTAGATCAAGGAATCTTAATCTGTGCCAAAGCTTTATCTGCTGTAAGCTGACATCAGACCCACTAGTGAGAGAAATGTTGTATCTCATCTTGAAAATCTCCATGAAAAACAGCTTTCTTGGTAAAGTATAGCAGTATACAACTTCAGTGTCAGAATAATTTTGTCAACATTTACCCTTTTATCAATAGTTTACCCTTAACTTTTCTTTTGTTATGGAGAAGAAGCAATTTTGGGGGCAGCCTCAAGATTGTTTCCCAAGACAATGTTTTTGCATTTTATTATGATAACTACTCAGCAGACCAAAATAGTAAAGAAGGCATGCATAGACTGTACAATTTAAATGAAACTCTCATAAACCAATTATTACTCTGCACAGTGGTCTACTTATATTTGATGATGTTGATTTTAATCTCAGAATCTCCAGATAATTGGAGTCCCAGTCAGGTGGAGAAACATTGGTCTCCTGGGTTTCAAAATCACTTGCTGCCTGCCTGAGGAAAAGCTCTTAAAATGGGCCCCTTGCCTATACTTGTTCAGAGAGTTAGCCCTCAACTGTATTGACTTGATTATTTTTCAAAATTTTTTTTGTGTGGGGATTATAGCAACAATTCTTAGACTTGTTTTTCTTTCATGAAACAGCATAAAATTTTATTTAAACAAATATCTATGTAGAAGCACTATGTATATAATGGGTCCCCTGTTAGACCCTGGGTATACGGTGTAAGTGGCTTCCCAAGTAGCTCACTGATAAGGAATCTACCTACCATTGGGAGATGCGGGTTCAATTCCTGGGTCAGAAAGATCCCCTGGAGTAGGAAATGGCAGTAGGAACTCCAGTGTTCCTGCCAGGAAAATTCTATGGACAAAGGAGCCTGGTGGGCTATACAGTCCATGAGGTTGCAAAGAGTCGGACACAGCTGAGCACACATGCACATACAGTGTAGACAAAGCAGATGCGGACAGAGAAATCCTAATTGTCATAAACGGACATTAGCTAACTAAAACAGAGGTAAAATATTGGGGAAGAATATTAAGAATTCCCCAAATAAATGGAAACCTGAAAGTTAGGCAAGAAACATGGGCAAGAACAATATTTATGCTGATGGTCAGATAGCTAGAGTGGGCCTTCTGGGTATCCTTTAGTCTTAGAGATAAGTATGAGATAGATATAAAAACCAAGAAAATATAAAATCAAGATATGATTGTAATGTGGTGCTGGTGATGTTAGAGAAATAGAGAGCTGAGATGGAGAATAACAGTCTGTGGGTAGGGATAACAAAAGACCTGATATTTAAGCTGATAGGAAGGATGGAAGGATACCTCCTAGTAAGCTTACTTTCAAAATTATTTTACTATCAATATTGTTTTACTATACATACTTGAAAGAGATTGGACTGATACCTAGGAGGTTAAGAGTGGGTTTGGTGGGCAGTGGTGATTAGAGGAGTATTCCAGGCAAAGGAAATAGTGCATATTAAATCTTGATGGCAGGAAAAAAACAACAACAGGATATATTTGATGGACATGAAAGAGGCCAGTGTGGCTGAAGCAGAGTGGGGGAGTGGGAGGGAAAAATCAGATGAGATTTTGAAGTTAGGCAATGGTCCTAACTTCAGACTTTGGAATCTATTTGAGGGGAAATTGGAAGTTTTAAAGGGTTTTAACCAAGCAAGTGTATACTTATTTTTACTTATTAAAAATTATTTTGGCTGCTTTATGGAGAAGAGAAAGAAACTGTGAGAAGTCAGGAGTTTGCAGCAATAATACACATGACAATGATCTATGTTGCCGTCGATGTCTTTGTATCAGCACAGTGGCAATAAGTATTGGGGAGAAGCGATCAAAGAAAGCTATAAATGGGAGTGTGCAAACAAGGAATTGTTGATGGATTATATACCAGTTTTAAGACAAGGATTTGCCATTCTTGAATGGGGAATTTTACTTATATGAGTGATATTTATTTATTAGTCTAGATGCTTTTGACTACAAATGACAGAAATTGAACTAAAATTAGATTAATAAAAAATTTATTGGCTCATGTGATTGGAAAACCTAAAAGTGGATTAAGACTTTAGACAACATTGTGTCCTAGCCTATGGATATTTTTGAGCTTTTTATGAACCTCTCATCTCCATTTGTTTCTGTCCACAAAAGAAGATGTTACTCTCCTTGCTCCAAGCCTTTGCGCACGTTATGTCAGGCAACCCCAGGTTAAAAACGTGAGAAGAATGGGAGACATTTCTTCCCACAAATCACACATTAAGACTCTGAGAAGGACTCTGATAAGACCTTCTTGGGTGCCTTACGTGGCAGTGGCTATTAGGGTATCAGCCTGGGCTTAGCTTATTACAATGCCCATCATAGTTACCCTCAATCCCTGATAGCGTCCAATTCAGAGTCAAGCCCTGCTTCCTTAAATCCTGCCCCAACCATCTAACACAGGCTCAAATCCTATCATCAGTCTTCTCTAACACCCTCTTACTGAGTTAGCCCATGGGTCCCCATATGTGCCTTCATCCTCAGAGCACCAAGCAAAAAATCAATTTGTTTAGCTACAGTGTTATTCTTGGTGGTCTTTGCCTGGAAGGCATTGACATAAGTGGTTTTTTTAAAATTTTTTTTTTTATTGAAGGATAATTGCTTTATAGAATTCTGTTGTTTTCTGTCAAACCTCAACATGAATCAGCCATAGGTATACATATATCCCCTCTCTTTTGAACCTCCTTCCCATCTCCAGCCCCATCCCACCCGTCTAGGTTGATACAGAGCCCCTGTTTGAGTTTCTTGAGCCACACAGCAAATTCCTGTTGGCTATCTATTTTACATATGGGACATCAATGTTTTTTATTATTAATAAAAATAAAACAAAACTCTATAGCATAGGGATCTCTACTCAGTTCTCTATCCTGACCTAAATGGGAAGGAAATCCAAAAAAGAGGGGCTATATGTGTGTGTATATATATATATATATATAGCTGATTCACTTCACTGTACAGCAGAAAAAAACACGACATTGTAAAGCAACTATACTTCAATTAAAATTTAAACAAGCAAAGCCCCCAAACAAACAACAATAACAACAACTAAAAATTCATTTAAATTGCCACCTGTAAACTTCATTTAGCCCTGCTTGACAGTCTCTCTCTTTCTCCCTCATATTTTCATTTTCGGCATTAATATAAAAAACAGCAATAGTGAGGAACTTAGAGACAAGTAATTGTCACGACATTGCTAGGATGGTGACGCACTCGAACTTTTTTTTTCATCTATTTTTATTTGCACTTGAACTTTTACGATATATCGTGTTATGCCCAGGTTCTACGTGTGTTAACTGACTCTGCTGTGACACAAAGCCTGTCCTTGTTCTTTGATGAATAAGGAAGCCTTGGTGCTTCCCTTTAGCAATCAAACTGATAACACAATGCCATCAAGTTTCCTTTGACTTCCTCTGATTTTAACCATTCATGGTTTTCTCCAGATTTTTCTCTAGGACTGTGCCAGCCAAAAGCTGGCCATAGTACTGAAAAAGAAATCTTTGTTCATGACTGTTTCCTGATCATTAAAGCAGGTTGAAGGTCTAGTATAAGTAAAGAAAAGCTTTTTTTTTTTTTCTTTTTTTTTTTTTGGCTGCTTGGAAAGGAGATGAACAATTTTAACATGGCCTCTGTTGAAATTGTTGCTTCTTTTGTATTCTTTTAGTAATCAGCTATGCCTAAACTGTACAAAGATTGAATGGTTTTTATGAAAGTCTGTATCTTTCTTGCATGCGTGCTAAGTCACGTCAGTTGTGTGTGACTCCTTGCAACCCTTTGGAATATAGTCCACCAGGCTTCTCTGTTCATGGGATTCCCCAGGCAAGAACGCTGGAGTGGATTGCCATGCCCTTCTCCAGGTGATCTCCCCAACCCAGGAACTGAGCCTGAGTCTCTTATGTCTCCTGAATTGGCAGATGGGTTCTTTATCACTAGAACCACCTGGGAAGCCCAGTATCTTTCTTGAGGGAAGGAATTTATTATTAAACTGTAAGTTTTTAATAACTATCCTTATTTATGATAGAAAGTGGGTACTTAAATGTTTGTTGAAAAAATGAAAGGATACAATTATAAGTAAACTTCACTCTCTTAACATTGCTCCTAAAACAAACTCCAGGCTCTATCCATGACCTTCACAGTTTGGCATGATCTAACAAATGGCCCCAGTTGCTCCCATGCCCTGTTATACCCTCTACCTGGACTTTAAATAATGTACCAAACCACTAATATCCAGGACTTGGCTCTTGTAGTTTCTTCAGCTGGAATGGTCGCTCTGAATGCTTCGTTAGCCAGTTTCTTCTCATTTCAAGTCTCAGCTTAATTTTTTTTTTCAGTGTAGTCTTCTCTACCACATTAGGTAAAATTATCTCTCACATTTATATCACCATCTCTATTTCCTTTATAGAATTTGCCCCAATAGCTAGGCTACATATTTATTTACCTATTACCTCACATACAGTCTGTTTTCCCACTGGAATGTGAGTTCCAGGTGGCAGAAGTCTTTTTAGCATGTGCATAAATCTATCCCCAGTGCCTGTCATGGGAACTAGGATTTAGTAGGTCCTCAACAAATGTTTATTGATGCTATGAATAAAAGAGTGAGTGCAAATTACTTTTGTAGCTGACTTAAAGAATTCATATTTAGGATAGACCTAAAATAGCACAGATTATTATAATATCTTGAGGAATATTAGATATTGTCGGAAAAGTACAAATAATGAGAGTTCGGGGTCTGAGAGTTTCTTATGCTCATTATTAGAAAAGGGTTGAAGAACTGGTCACACTTAAGCAGGGCCTTGAGAGATAGTTAAAATTTAATAAGTGGAGTTTTGGGATGACACAATATCAGGGGTGGCAAATCTTTAAAATGAAAATTGGTCTATTTTGGCTAGAGCGTAAGCTTCCCAGATGAAATTGTTGACATAAGAATTAGGAAGGAAAATTGATATCAGACTGTGCATGGTTTGATAGGCATGCCAAGACTGGATTCTGTGTTGCAAGCTAAAAGCAAGCATTGATTCTGAGCAAATGGACATTCTAACAGAGTTGTTTCTTCAGGTAACTAACATGGAAGCAGCATGGAGGATGGTCTGCGGAGGGGAGAAATGGTTAGAAACCAGTTGGAGATTATTGCCTGGAATAGTGCAGATGAAAAAGTGAAGACCCAAACAAGAGTGTTGGAAACAGGAATAGAAAGAAGGCAGTGAGTGTAAAAGACAATTTAAAGATAAATCAAGCTCACAGGGTATTCAACACGGTACATAGAGCTGTCCTAGGTGTTTATTCTGCTCTCTAATAATTGTCTGAGCAAGATATTTTTACTGGTACTGTTAGCTTTTTTATTGAGGGAATCTGTGAAGTGGAAAATTACTTGATTTGGAAAGAGAGCAAGGACACTCTGACCAAGATGCAAATTTCAGAAAAAGAAACCTAAAGTCTACATGGCACAGACAAATTCACTAACATTAGCAATTCCAGAGAAATGTCTGTCGTGCAGGGTAAACTGGCCAGTTGTAGTTAGAAATGGATCAAAGTTGGCGCTTGGTGCTGGAACACAATGTCACACTGACTGTAGAGCCAAAAATCAATGTCTAATTATAATATTTCAACTCTTTTCATAGGGGTATGATGTGAGGGTAAGTGCTTTGAAGTTCCATCTTGGTCTTTTCGAGCCAGTTTTACTTGAGGCAATTGGTAGTAATATTGTTCAAATGGAGTAAAAGTATTTTACTACTATCCTTGCATATTAATGTTTCATAGTTATCTCAATTAATCAATTATTGATGAGCAGACTCTAGCTCCCATTTGGGACAACCTCCAAATAATCTTTCAGTTTGTAAATGAAAGGCTTCATGGAGTCATTTTTCACTTTATGAGTCTAAAACTCCACAACAGCACTGGACTTAATCATGGAGGAATATTTTCTTTTAGGAATGGTAGTATCTTACTAATATTAGAATAAATAAATAATTTTTCCAAGTAATTATTTATTGTGCCTAATCTTAAAAAGAACTGATATTGCAACAATAAACTATTCTGGTAGAATAAATATCTGCCTTTTCACTTAAAGCTTAATTTACTATGATGTCAGTAATAATAAAAAAGCAGTGTTGAAATATACATAAATCCCAATTAAATTACTCTTTTCTCCTTTAATCTTTGATTTGGCTGGCATCTTAACACTTTGGACTGATTATTATTTCTTACTCACAAACAGCATTTAGTTTAAATGACTTTATCAACTATGCATACATTTTAATCAGCTCTTGTTCCATGTTGGAGTATAGTTCAATTCTATTAAATAATTCACTTTGCCATTAAATTCACCTCTCGATGGTGTTGCCTGTTAAATATGGTGTTTTGGAGAAAATCCATATTACTGAACATTCACTGGTGACATGAATTATCTCCTGAAGATGGTGTTGTGATTCAATGCCATAAGTTATTTGGACAGCTCTTACGGTAACTCTGTTTTACTCTGTAACACCTCATAACTCACCACTGTCAGCTGAGAAGGGTGGGAGGAAGTCCCCACATCCTACATGCCTTCTTCCATTAGTCCTCCTTCCTTTCTCTCCTAGCAGAGAAAAGCTTGTCGTAGCAATAGCAATCACTGGTAGAATTTCCTTTTGAACTGCATGGTTTATTCTTTGAATTGTTTTGAATCTGAGACAATTAAATAACCTCTTGAAAGAAGGGGGAAGATTCTTATCCTTTCAGTAACAGTGCATTTATTGTCCAACTTTCTGGAACAAATATTTGCCTTTAGACATCCTCTCTTCTTCATGTTCCCTGTGGGACAGAGGTTTATTTGCAATTTGATGAGGTCACCCAAGAACCGTCTGAGTGTGTGTCATTGTGCCGGGTTGGCAATAGCAGGAGGAGATACGAAGGGGGCAAATCTGATGGTTAGGATGCAGAATTGGTAAAACTGTCATTTCAGACAAATGCCAGAAGATGGCAGTCCTATTTGTTCAGGTCTTTATGAATTTTGCAGGACCCATGAGTGCTCTTTGGTTTCAGCATGATCATAGCTCATGAAGAAACCCCAGAAATTAGGTTTTGTTACTATAGAAACCAAATGGAATGACTGATTTTTTTTTTTAAAGAAGCAGTCTCAAATATCAGAGTACTAGGGGAAAAAATGTGCTAGAGAAAGCAAACACTTACTTTTTTTTTTCTTCTTATGGCAACAGTAAGAAACTCTTGAGCCCTTAAAAGTGTTTTTGCTTCTTTGTTTTAAACAGAAGTATATTCAAGCTTTTGAAATCATCTATTGCTTTAAAACAAATTAACTTAATTTGTATTGTTGTAAGTACAATAAATATACAAGAAGGAAACTGAAATGACTTTTTTCAGTACAAAAAGTATATTAGGATATTTTCGCATTTTTTGGTTGAATGTAAAGGATTCCAAACCAGAAATTGTCTAAAAATGGCTAAATTTAGAAAACAAAGTTGTCCTGCTTCCTCCTGCTCCTCTTCAAGGTGTTACTAATGTAGATACTTTGTAATTGCTTTTCTTGAACTGATTTACTATATGAACTACCAGATAAATTATCATTTTTGACTACTCCAATTAGCACATTTAACATTAGAGCACTCAAACTCTCTCCTTGTATTTAGAATTTAATGGGGCCTATTTTATTACATTTTAATTTTGCATGGAAACTACTAACTAGTGAGCATAAGCAGTAGATATAAAAACTGTATGTTAAAGCACCCTTTTTTTATCTCTATCTTGGGAGTAAACAATTATATGCCTATGAACAGTGACAATTCAAGAGGAAGCAATGAGCTAAATAACAATGGAGAGGAGCTAGCGCAAATAAGTTGAATACTGTTATACCCTGTGTGATTCCCATACTCTAAATCCCTCCTCTAGCTTCACTTGGCTTGTATAACCCTCTCTTAAATGTTGTAGGGCCGCCATGACACAAGGACTGGATTTATTCTAGTGTTGTATAGCTCAATATTTTTGTCCTTTCCTGGTGCTGTGCCTCTGACCTTGGACACCAATCTGGATAGCTAGATTTTGTTTTTCCCTGAAATCTACTCCATTCTTCTATTACTTAGACTCCCTCCTCATACTATCGCCCTTGTTTAGGTGATTTGATATCTCTATTCTTTAATACTTGTCACTGTTTATTGCAGCTACTACTTTTTTGGAGATAAGAACTTTGGCCCTGAACCACAGCTGGATTGCTCTTAAGGGCCTGTTAATTGATGCTTGATACCTGCCATACCCATTGTGACTTCACCTGTCTTTCCACGCCTCTCCTCCACATCTCTTGAGACTCATGCCATTGCTGCCATGGTTACCCATGGGCTCATTTAAGACTGTGGTCTGGTGTCACAAATAGATAATTGCTTGTCTGGTGGAAACCTACAGCTGTCCTTGCAACTTAATATACTGCTAAGTTGTGCCCACAACTTAGTTCCAGAATTTGGCTTTGTATCTCTTTGTTGGAAATACTACAAAATGAATGTTACTACACATCTCTTCCCTATTCTTTGACTTCATCTTGGCGGTTTGAAATAAGCTATGGTGGGAGTATTTATCCCATATAAATTGGCAAGTGATATAAACTAGGGCTTCCTCCCAACACATCCCTCAGGAGAACAAGTGTAAAGCAATTATCAGAACATCATTACCCCTCAATTTAGAGGTGCAAGATCACCATTTTCCTTTTAAAAATAATTATATAATGAATGAAAATTCAATTTATGGAAGCATTGGCAATGTAGAAACGTAGTTTGGGGATTTGTAATAAGAAATGATGAGAAAAGGAAAAGCATTAACTAAAAATGAGATTCATACTTTATTTAAAAAATCACTTACACAAGCTGGGAATATAGCTTATAGGATGATTACTGTAGTTAGTCCATGGACTTCTCCAGGTCAGAATACTGGAGTGGGTAGCTGTTCCCTTCTCCAGGGGATCTTCCCAATTCAGGGATTGAACCCAGGTCTCCCACATTGCAGGTGAATTCTTTACCAGCTGACCCACCAGGGAAGCCCAAGAATACTGGAGTGGGTAGCCTATCCCTTTTGTAGTGAATCTTCCTGACCCAGGAATCGAACTGGGGTCTCCTGCATTGCAGGCGGATTCTTTACCAGCTGAGCTACCAGGGAAGACCCAAGTTAGCAGTTGTGTACTATAAAAAAAAAGGATTTGATATGAAGAAACAAGAAGTATTAGAGAAAGAAGGACCATCTCCTTATCATATTGGGAAATTTATTATTTACAACCCTTTCAAAATTTGATTTTTAAAATCATTGTACATTCTGGTGAATGCTTTTGAATGTCTTATGTCTGTTTAAAATACTTGTCTTGTTATGTCTTAAAATTTCATTGTCATACTTTAAAGCAAAAAAAAAAAAAAAGAATCCCAACAAGCATTTATACAGCAGCTGCCAGTTTGCTAGGAAAGAAAAAGAACAATAAGAAGCACTGCTATTTGAAGGGTGAAATGTCACCAAATACCCTTAAATACTCTCAACATGAGCCTGTCTTAATTCTGTTTCTTTCTATGGCATCTTAAAATGTTATCTTTTTAATACTTCTAACCATCTGATAGAATCAGAGATAAGACCATACCAGCCATCAATGTAAAAAAAAAAAAGGTTCTCAATTTGGAGCACACAAAAAAATCAAGAAAAAGTAAAAATTGAAAGGAAGGAAATTTCTCTGTATATTTTACAATCCCCAGTGATTTATGGAAAAGTTGTTTTGATTAATGGTATTGTGTATGAATTAGGCTGACCTTTCTCCTTCTTTAACTGCAAAAGCTTAAAGTTCTACCTGTTATGTACCTCTCTTAAACAGCCAGCCACCTGGGCCATTCATATGGAATCTTGCATCCTGGATTTGCAGTGATTCCCTGTATTATTAAAACAAACTGGAGCTTAGGGGATGCCAAGAACAGCTGCACAAAAGCAGGTTTGTCATTATTTAGGAGTGAAGACACAAGGGATTAATCTCTTTACAGCTAGTGCTCTTCAGGCCCTCAAAAATAAACTCTTCCCCTCCCCCCTTATTGTGTGAATTAAATAAATTAATACAAGTATTACCCTTAGAATGCCTGGAGAAGGAAGGGGTAACCCACTCCAGTATTTTTGCCTGGAGAACCCCATGGACAGAAGGGCCTGGTGGGCTACAGTCCATGGGGTCACAATAGTTGGACATGACTTAGTGACTAAACTACCACCCACCCTTAGAATAGTGCCTGGCACATGGTGTTTATTATTATTTTCATACCAGTCAGTAGCATTTATCAAATTGCTCCTCCTGCCATTAAGTGGACTGGATATGCAATGGTGTGTAGGGCTCTGCAGACCCTTGGCGTGTATGCACAGGACAATTATTGACACTGTATCCCCTCTGTGTAAGTACTCCACATGTGCACTGGAGACGTGTGGATGTGAACTGGTAGGTTTGAGAGTACAAGTTAAACCAGGGGCGCTGGAATCATCTGAACATTTGAATGTAGGTTCAGCTACAATTCCAAGTACTTTCTACATGTAGAGTTGGACAAGACCATTTCACATGCAGTGCTACACTTAATCTATGAATTAGATGTAACTATCACTATCATTTATTGCTGATCGCTGAGGAAAACAATAGAATGGGAAAGACTAGAGATCTCTTCAAGAAAATTAGAGATACCAAGGAAATATTTCTTGCAAAGATGGGCACAATAAAGGACAGAAATGGTATGGACCTAACAGAAGCGGAAGATATTAAAAAATGGTGGCAAGAATACACAGAAGGACTATTCAAAAAAGATCTTTAGGACCCAGATAGCGATGATGGTGTAATCACTCACCTAGAGCCAGACATCCTGGAAGGCAAAGTTAAGTGGGCCTCAGGAAGCATCACTATGAACAAAGCTAGTGGAGGTGATGGAATTCCAATGGAGCTATTTCAAATCCTAAAAGAGGATGCTGTGAAAGTGCTGCACTCAATATGCCAACAAATTTGGAGAACTCAGCAGTGGCCACAGGACTGGAAAAGGTCAGTTTTCATTCCAATCCCAAAGAAAGGCAATGCCAAAGAATGCTCAAACTACCATACAATTGCACTCATCTCATACACTAACAAAGTAATGCTCAAAATTCTCCAAGCCAGGCTTCAGCAATACGTGAACTGTGAACTTCCAGATGTTCAACTGGATTTAGAAAAGGCAGAGGAACCAGAGAACAAATTGCCAACATCTGCTGGATCATCAAAAAAGCGAGAGGTTCCAGAAAAACATTTATTTCAGCTTTATTGACTGTGCCAAAGCCTTTGACTGTGTGGATCACAACAAAAGCTGAGCGCCGAAGAACTGATGATTTTGAACTGTGGTGTTGGAGAAGACTCTTGAGAGTCCCTTGGACTGCAAGGAGATCCAACCAGTCCATCCTAAAGGAAATCAGTCCTGAATATTCACGGAAGGACTGATGCTGAAGCTGAAACTCCGTTATTTTGGCCACCTAATGTGAAGAACTGACTCATATGAAAAGACCCTGATGCTGGGAAAAATTGAAGGTGGGAGAAGGGGACGGCAGAGGGTGAGATGGTTGGATGGTATCACCGATGCAATGGACATGAGTTTGAGTAGTCTCTGGGAGTTGGTGATGGACAGGGGGGCCTGGCATGCTGCAGTCCACGGGGTTGCAAAGAGTTGGGACACGACTGAGTGACTGAACTGAACTGATCACTCTCATAATGAGGAGTCTGAGGCTTAGAGGGAGGTGCTATTTGCTCAAGATTGCATGTCTAGAGAACAAAGACCCTGAATTTGAACCTGGACCTTCTGACCCCATATCAGAGGTTATCCCTACTTAGCTGGTAGTTGACCTTGTCATAAAATGGTGCTCCTGGATGAACTGCTCTCTATTTTTGCTCCACAACTGCCCTGAAGTTCAAGGATGGTGGTTTTATAGTCTCATGGCATCCATTGGCATTAAACCAGTCTGTAAGATGTGGATGGGAATGAGGAAAGCCATAGTTACTGAGAGCAAAAGATTATTGTATATATAAATGACTAGGCTATGGCAAGCTTCAGAGGAAAGACTCCTCTTTATAAGAACAGTTTTCAGGTTATTAAAATATTAGATTAAGCTCCCTAAATGGTACTCTAGTTATCCTAAAATGTTACCAACTGTCACTAAATGTTTAGTTGACATAGTGGAAATTATTTCCCAGGTATAGTCAATATCACAAAAATATCTTTAAAATGACTTAAGAAAAAGTGTCTATTTCTGTTTCATTCTTATTAGGAGTCAATTATTTTCATACCTCAGATTTTAAATGTTCACTGAATCCCTTGTTTTTTGTCTTCAGATATTGGTTTATTGTCTTTTCACGTAATTCTCTTTGCTCATTCAGTATTTCTTTGAAATTTTGCTCCACAGACTTTATGCTACTATCAGGGTTGTTCTCTAAGTGAAGCAAATTGGTCAGTGAAATGTACAGCTCATTCACTAAAGCTGCCTGCCTCCAGTGAATTGAGGATGATGGATGTTATTACCTAAGACTGTTTTATTGCTACCCAGGTAAAACTATCATCCGCAAGCATCATTTAAACTTGAATATTTCTAACAGAGCCCAATGGATGATCTGCAAAATTCTAAACAAATGTTAATCCATTAGGAAAAGCTCAGTAAATGATAACCAATTTTTGAAAACAAATCTCAGCATAATTTTCTGTCTGTAAAAGTTTATCATACACCTGAAGTATATTAGACCATGGGGATATTAACTTGTTGCAAATTAAGCATGATTAATGCTTCTCTGGGAATCCATTTCTTTTATAGCTCTTACTCAAATTTTGCACTTTTTCTGAACTTTCTGAAACATTAACCCCTAGAATGGTCCTCAAAATACCATGGATCTCACTGACATGTGATACTCATACAGTGCTGATGGTAAGAGAAGTGATTGAAGAGAGGGAGTTACTATATGCAAGAGAAGACATCTCTGCCGACCAACTGGAAAAGTGGGCCTTTTAATTCATATTATATTACATAGGTGATAAAATAGAGTTAAAATCTCAATCATTGAATGGTCAATCCTAGACAAGTATTTGAGGCATTCTGAAAGACATTCTTATATCACACAGTTATGTTTAAGTATGGAAAATTTAATGATTTCCTTTTCTTCATCTTAAATTGACTATATTTAAATGAGTATTCAGACATAAAAAGTGGACACACACAGGTTGCATCCTGAATTTTAGGGTCATCAAGAAAAGACAGTCATGGAAATACATGATTCAAACAGGGAATGTGTTGATACTCTGTGTGAACTTTCCCTATTAAGCTACTATCTCAGCTTTTTTTTTTTTTTTTGTAAGGAAGTAGAAACCAGAGAGGTGGCCTTGAGGAAGGAGACCTGTGGTCTCTGCAGCAAGGAGTCTGCTTCTCAGGAAAAGAAGAGAGACCTCTAGACCCTGCTTGACAATGCAACTCTTGATCTTATGCAGCTGTTGTTACAACACCAGCAGCATATCTAATGGAGGGAAAGTTATGACAAACCTAGACAACGTATTAAAAAGCAGAGACATCACCTTGCTGACAAAGGTCCATAGAGTCAAAGCTATGGTTTTTCAGCTAGTCATGTATGGATGCGAGAGTTGGAAGAAGTCTGAGCACCGAAGAATTGATGCTTTTGAACTGTGGTGCTGGAGAAGAGTCGAGAGTCCCTTGGACTGCAAGGAGATCAAACCAGTCCATCCTAAAGGAAATCAACCTTGAATATTCATTGGAAGGACTGACGCTAAAGCTGAAGCTCCGATACTTTGCCCATCTTATGCGAAGAACTGACTCACTGGTAAAGACCCTGATGCTGGGAAAGATTGAGAGCAGGAGAAGGGGCAGACAGAGGATGAGATGATTGGATGGCATCACCGACTCAATGGACATGAACTTGGGCAAGCTCCGAGAGATGGTGAGGGAAGTCTTGCATGCTGCTGTTGTGGGGATACAACTTTGTGCCTGAACAAGAAGAAGCATATCTAAGTGTATCTGTAACTATTTTCCATCCTTCTTTCATTATATTTCACACTGTAATCTGATAACACCTCTCCTAATCTGAGAAGTTTGTCTTCTCTCTTTTTTTCATGAGGAACCAGGTAAAATTATGAGCAATGCTAGACTGCGAGATGCTTCTATCTGTGTCCCTTCTTTGGCCATTTTCCTCAACATGCTCCTTGGAACCAACTGTATCCTGTCATGGGAAGAGGGTTTTGGATGGAGCTTATTAAATGTGCTAATATAAAATTCAGAGTCTCTAGAATTTTCAAATTTGCTCTCTTGGTAAACCTGCTCTCTCTCTGTCTGTCAATGTAGTACATATAGGCCTGAATCAGAAAGGACCAACTAAAATCATATCACCTACATATAAGTGTATAGTTGGAACAAAGTATAAGAAGACAAAGTTAAAACCTCACCTCCATCAGAGTATGAGGCAAAGAATAATTCCTAAACTTCTATCTTACAGACTGGATAAAATAATATAAATGACATATGACAATGCAATGTTTTAATAAAAATGAATTAGGAATGATTTTAAATGTACATATTCATACTAGCATTTATCCTTTTTCTTCTCATCCTGTTGATTGGAAAGTCAAGAGGATCAGTAACCCTGATGTGAAGCAATGCCTTTGGAAATAATTTAAATAGGAATGGAAAAATGTCTTAGTTTTTTTCCTAAACATGAAATCATTTTAACTTAATTAGTTGTCACAAGGTCATTAAACCATATGGAGAGAATCCTGAGAGACAGATCCAAGAAAGGATTCACTGATAAAAGGCATGTAAAACTTGCAAAAATCTTGTTGCTAAATAGTAATAATAAGATACTTCTATATACTATTCTATATTATGTTGCCAGGTGCTATTTTAAGTACCTTATATAAATGTAATCATTCACTCTATCATCATAACAGCTCTAAGAGGTATGTTCTTTTATTATACCCATGTTACAGATGTAAAACTGAGACCTAATGAGTTCCTATAACTTGCCCAAGATTATGGAGTTAGATGTTATGAAGGTGGGGTTTTTAACCTGTGCAGACTGGATTTGGAGTCAGTGTTCTTAGTCACTGTACCAAACTGCAGCAAAAATGGGGACTTCATTCTCACCTTAAAGAACAAGCAGACATGAAATGTCTTGAAACTTTTGTAAACAAGGATAATAAGGAGGGACTAGCCCTACAAGATATGCATTGGAGAAGGAAAGGGCAACCCACTCCAGTGTTCTTGCCTGGAGAATCCCAGGGATGGGGGAGCCTGGTGGGCTGCCATCTATGGGGTCGTACAGAGTAGGACACGGCTGAAGCGACTTAGCAGTGCAGCAGCCCTACAAGATGGGCTTCCCTTGTGGCTCAGCTGATAAAGAATCTGCCTGCAATGCAGGAGACCTGGGTTCAATCCCTGGGTTGGGAAGATCCCGTGGAGAAGAGAAAGGCTACCCACTTCAGTATTCTGGTCTGGAGAATTCCATGGACTGGATAGTCCATGTGGTCACAAAGAGTCGGACATGACTGAGCGACTTTCACTTTCAGCCCTGCTGCTAAGGTCACTTCAGTCGTGTCCGACCCTGTGCGACCCCATAGATGGCTGCCCACCAGGCTCCCCCGTCCCTGGGATTCTCCAGGCAAGAACACTGGAGTGGGTTGCCATTTCCTTCTCCAATGTGTGAAAGTGAAAGTGAAGTCGCTCAGTTGTGTCCGACTCGTAGTGACCCGATGGACTGCAGCCTACCAGGCTCCTCCGTCCATGGAATTTTCCAGGCAAGAGTACTGGAGTGGGGTGCCATTGCCTTCTCCACACTTTGATCCCTACAAGATAATAAAACTTTCTATAAGACTAGGGTAATTAAAAGTGTAATTTAAATGATTAAACTATAGTAATTAGTGGGTGAAAAATAGACTGGCAGATCAATAGAATAGAATAGCTATCACAGAACCAGTGTCTGTTACGCAGTGCGTGACAAATGAATCCTGATGATTCAGGTGAAAGAGGTGGATCATTCAAAGTGCACTCCTGAGTGTATTGATGAACCAGTTTAAAAACTCCATTTTGATTTTATGTTATCCTAGTTCATCAAAATAAATTATAAGGGACCAAAGAGTTAAGCAGAAAATGAAGCTAAAAAAGAACAGGAAGTACAGGTGAGTAGTTATCTGATTTGTGAATGAAGACAAATTGTATGAATCTGAATAAAATCAAGCACCTAAAAATGACCAATGCATCTTACTGTATGTCAAAGCTTTCAAGTCAATAACGTAAAAAGAAAACAAACAAGCAAAAAACTGAGTTAAATGAAAAAATATATTGAAGTATACTTGAAATAAAATATGATAGAGTGTTAGTTTTATTAATTTACAAAGACATTAAACCACTTGAAAGAGGGGAAAATTCGCTAAAATAAGCTGCAGATAATTCAATGAGACCCAGGAACTATTCACCAAACAGAAAGGCAAATGATTAACATTTGAAAGAGATTACTTTTACTAACAGCTAGAAGGAAAATCTTGTGTGGGTGCTAAGTCACTTCAGTCTTGTCCGACTCTGTGACCCTACAAATTATACTCTGCCAGGCTCCTCTGTCCAAGGGATTCTCCAAGCAAGAATACTGGGATGGGTTGCCAAGCCCTCTTCCAGGGGATTTTCCCAAACCAGAGATTGAACCCAAGCCCCCGCAACTCCAGCATTGCAGGTAGATTCCTTACCTCTGAGCCACTGGGGAAGCCCAGGAAAATTGTAAGTATTATGTATTATTTTCAGCAAATTACAAAAGATGTGGAACATTAACAATTACCCTACGACTATTAGTGCAAGTGGAGGTAAAAACTCCAAAACAAGTATTTTAGAAACAGAATCTATGTTCACACAGACTTTGACCTGGAGAAATTTTTAAAATTTGTGAGTATACACCCCATGGTGGCTGGTGGTAAAGAATTGGCTTGCAATGTGGGAGACGTGGGTTTAGTCCCTGGGTCAGAAAGATCCCCTGGAGAAGAAAAAGGCAACCTACTCCAGTATTCTTGCCTGGGAAATCCTATGGCGAGAGGAGCCTGGCAGGCTACAATTCAGGGGTCACGGAAGAGTAGGGTAGGACTTAGCACCTAAACAACCCCACTATGCACTAAGAGCAGGTAAATTAGGAACCTGGGATTAACATATAACACTACATGTGTAAAACAGATAATCAACAAGGGCCTACTGTATAGCACAGGGAACTCTACTCAATATATACTACATATACGCTATATAGCTATATATGTGTATGTATAAGTAAATAACTTAGCTGTACCCGTGAAATTAACACCATATTGTCAATCAACTGTATGTGCTCAGTTATTCTGTCTTGTCTGACTCCTTGCGATCTTATGGACTATAGCCCGCTAGACTCCTCTGTCCATGCGAATTTTCAGACAAGAACACTGGAATGGGTGCCATTTCCTCCCCCAGGGGATCTTTCCAACCCAGGGATTGAACCTACATCTCCTGCATTGGCAGGCATTTTCTTTACCAGCTGAGCCACTAGGGAAGCCCTACTCCAATGTAAAATAAAAAGTTTTTTTTTTTTTTTTCAAAGAAAAAACATCGAAGCTGAGAAAAAAGGGAAAAACAATAGTGGTTGCATCATTTTAAGTGCAAATGTTATGTGTGATTTCTTGTTTGCTAAACAGTCAGCGTAGTAATAGAAAAATGAATCCACAAGGTCGAGTGTTTAAAATTTGAGAAATCTTTCTTTATTACCTTCTGTATTTCTCTAGTATCTCTTTTTCACAGTGAAGGCCTGCTCCTTTTGCATTCAGAAAAGTTGTTAGTTCTTTTTTTTGAAGAGGAGAAATATGTTGGAAAATAAAGGGTAGAGTAGTGATAATATGGAGAGATTGTTCCTTGTGAGTGTGGTCACTTCTTCTTGAGGAAACGATCTAGGAAAAGAGGGCCATCTACTGTGTATTCCCAAAGATGGCCTACTGTATTCCTAACAACAAGAAAAAAAGAAATGTTCTTTTCTTGGCTCTAAGGTTAGTGGGAATATAACTCAATGCTTTCTTATAAATAATGTGAAAGTGTGTACCCACAGTTATTTATCTCCTATAAAATATCCTACTTAAGTCTGTTTGGATTCACGGGTAAGAGTAGAACAAAGAGAAAATATTCTAGAATTGTTTCACAATGAATGGGGACATGCTTTACTGAGGCGAGAGAATAGAACTATAGAGCCAGAGGTCAGGAGCTAGAGGTACATAACCAGGCTTCAGAAGGGGTTTCCCAAAGGACGCAGCAGGATGAAAAGCAAAGAATTGCTCTGAAAGTAGAATGTGCTAATTTATGTTTAGTTGTCTTGGACTCTTCTGTGACCACATGGACTGTAGGCCATGAGGCTCCCCTGTTGATGGAATTTTCTAGGCAAGTATACTGGGGTGGTTTGCCATTTCTTCCGCCAGGGGATCTTCCTGACCCAGGGGTAGAACCCACATCTCCTGCATTGGCAGGCAGATAATTTTCTACCAAGCCATCTGGGAACAGAAGATAGAACACAGGGAAGCAAATGCAGTTGTATTTAAAGATATGGTTCCTGATACCTTTTATTATTGGTTTCTTCTTAGATATGTCACCAATTTTTTCTCTTCATGATGCCATTTCCATCTGCTTACAATCATGTTTAATTTTTATGTAAAAATTTCTTCTCTTGACCCATTTTATCCTCTACAGATGCCATCTCCATTGCTCAGTTTCCTGTTACTTACAATCTAAGAAAGAATTCTCTCTGTTTGCTGACTCTAATCCTATCTTCTGTGTGTTTCCCCTTGTCATGACATCAGAATTGTTCCTGTCACCAGTGACTTTTATACAGCCAAATCCCATGGCCATTTCTTCGTTCTCATCTTACTTAAATTATCAGCAGCATTTAGCATGGTTAACTACTTTCTCTTTCTTTCCTGACACACATTCATTTCTTGTTTTGTAGGACATCATTTTTCCGGTTTATCAGCAAATTTTCCAGCTTTGATTCTTAGTTTCTTTTATAGTTCTTTCTCCATTTCCCTCAATTGTGTCTTCTGTATCCACACCCATTTAGAGGGTGACTTCATTTGCTTTAAAAAAAAAAAATGTTTTTTATTGGAATAAAGCTGATTTACGATGTTGTTTGTTAGTTTCTGCAGTACAGCAAAGCGAATCAGCCATATGTAACATACCCCCTCTTTTTTGGATTTTCTCCCCATTTAGGTCAGCACAGAATGCTGAGTAGAGTCCCTTGTGTAGACAGTAGGTTCTCATCAGTTATCTGTTTTATCCATAGTCATGTATGTACCTCAGTCCCCGTCTCCCAGTTCATCCCACCCCTTCTGCCCCACTTGGTATTCACACATTTGTTTTCTATATCTGTGTCCCTACTTCTGCTTTCCAAATAGATTCATCTGTACCATTAAGGCTATAAATATCTAGTTGTATGATCCTTTCATGAGAGTAGGGGATTTTCAGAGCTTTCAGCAATACCTGGCCATATAGTAGTTGATATCTACTGAATATTTGTTAATTGAATGAAAGGTTGTGGATTCTAGCATAAATTTTCAGAGTAAAAACCAAGCTTTAAAGGACCCAATCTAGCTTGAATACAGGAACCTTTTAAAAAATTTATCCTCATCAAAATATAATCATTTCATACTTTGCACATTTTTATGATTCTGAATTTGAGAGAAAAATATTAAAACTTTCTCTTCACTTCCCCAAATTTAGATTGCCATTCTGCTAAGATTTTTATTTCTACTTTCTAAAGTATATTTTATTTCTACATTTCTAAAAAAATGATAAAATTTAGACACAAAATGTTTTTCATTATGTTAATCTCTGTATTAAAATATGAGTCAAATGCAGTTTTATTGTTTGTAATTATCTTCTAAAGAAAAAAGATCACAGCCCTCATTGATGTTAGTTAATACCTTCAGTAAGAGTCTATCACATCATTAAGTATTATCCCCTGGTGTGAATGAGAAAAGATGCTCTTACAATCTTTTTAACTGATTTTTTTGCATTATAGCTAGGACAACCATAATTACATAATGCCAGTCTCAATTTTTCTGTGGTTCATGTAATTTTTATCAACTGATGTTTCATAGTGAAGAGGTGTTGTTGGCTTTGTCAAGCAAATTAACAAGAGCCAGAACTGAAAAGAAGGAGGAATCAAAATTATAACATGGAGCCCTGTTCTTGTGATGTTCTTAGAGTTTCTGTGTCAGTTTTGGCATAATACATAGAGGATTTGGATTCTTCAGTATTCATGCATGGGTGGGGGAATGTCTCAGAAAGTCATGATCCACATTTATTCTAGAAAAAAAACATTCAGTTTCATAGCTGTCCAGGACATTTTTAGGGCATGACCGAGACTGAGTTCAGAACTCTTCTTAAAACTCTTTTTTCACTTTTAGCCTGTGGACACAGGCTAGTATTTTTATCTACTATTGACATTAAACTTCCGCCAAGACTATAATGGTTTAAAACAACGTTTTATTATTTTTCATGATTCTGCAGATTGTATTGATAAACTAGACTTTAAAAAAAATTGAACACCTTTGTTCATCAAAAGACATCTTTAATAAAACAAATGAATAGGCAGGTTACAGCCTCAGTAAACACGGAACTGTTAAAGGACTAGTACCTAGAATATATGATGAATGCCCACAACTCAATAATGAAAAGACAAATAATCCAATTAAAAATGGGCAAAGTATTTTAACAGATACTTCATAAAAGGAAATGTACAAATGTTCACTAGGCATATGTAAAACTGCTCAATACCATTAGTCATCAGGAAATAAAAATTAGAATATAAATAAGACACCACTATACATTTACTTGAGTGGCTAAAATTAAAATGACAGAACATCAAATGTTGGCAAGGATGTGGAGTAACTAAAATATCCATATGTTGCTGATGAGAATGTAAAATGCAGCAGCCACTTTGGGAAAGTATTGGCAATTTCTTATAAAACTAAACATGTACTTATCCTGAAAAAAAAGCAAACGAACAGAACAACAGGGGCCCCTCAGGTGAGCCAGGGATTGACTAGGAAGGGGCAGGCAGGAAGGAATATTCCGGGATTAAAAAGAATATTTTATGTCTTGATAGGTGTTTGGGTTACACAGATGTATTCCTTTTTTTCAAAACTTAGTAAATGTCACTTGCATTTTATGTATTGCATTGTATGTAAATGCCACAATTGCACAAAATTGAAGGGAAATGTTTACAGTACTTCACAGGGCATACTCATAGGGCTTTAAACATGCCTCAGGAAACCACACAGTATGTTCTGAGTGCCGGGAAGCGTGGGGGGCCAGAGAGACCCCTGGACTCAGCTTCCCAGGAGTCTTTTTTATTCTCACAGAGTGCACTTGTTCTGTGGATGCTGAACCACTGATTTGTGAGTGAGGAGTCTTAGTTTCAGGCACCACGAGGAAAAATCTCCAGTAGACTCTTTTATGCTCTAGTTTTATCTCCAGACCAGAATGGTTAATCCATTTCCCCAGCTGTAAATAATCTTTAAACAAGCTAGTCTTGGGTATAAAGTTTTAGGTTTGAGATTTAAGGAACACATTATAAATCTTTGGTTGACTCATTTGTTTTTAGCTGGGTAAAAACATCTAAGCATCTAACCAGACATCTAAGCATCTCTGGAGATAAGCATGGAGCTGTTCTAGTTTAGCTGTCAGATAATGGAATCTTATGGCTTCCCAGTGGCACTAGTGTTAAAGAATCTGCCTGCCAGCACAGGAGATGCAGGAGACGTCTGCATCTCTGATGTTCGATCCCTGAATCAGGAAGATCCCTTGGAGGAGGGAATGGCAACCTGCTCCGGTATTCTTGCCTGGGACATCCCATGGATAGAGGAGCCTGGCGGGCTATAGTACATGGGTTCACAGACAGTTGAACACAACTGAGCAAATAAGTGGCAGCGATGGTATATATACATTTTACATTTAAAGAAAAGAAATTATTTAAAAATTGAACTCTTTATAATGCATATTCTGATGTGCTTAAGCCGCACTACACAGATTCTGAGATTTACTTTTAAAATGCATAAAAAACTGAGAGAGATTGTTGGATGGATAAATAAGTAGATATGTGGTTTTAAAAACATAAAATATCAATGGCACAATCTAGGAAGTGAGTGTATGGCTTTTATATTAAAATTCTTTCATTTGCTGCATATTTGAAGACTTTCATAATGAGATGTTAGGAAAAATATAGATGTTAGGAAAAATACTTAGTGCACAGGCTCATGAAGTGTGCTAGAGTTTACAGCTTTGAACTCGGAGAAGGGGATTGCCTCCAATAAAAATGTGAATTAAACAAAGTGGGTTGTCTTCACTCTTCTGTGATTCTTTATTCGCTCTTCTGTTTCCCTGTCTTCCTCCTCCCTGTATCCGGTCTCATGGGGTTTCGGCTCACCACTAACTTTCTGGTTTATTTCAAAATTACTGCTCCTCCAACTCTTGCTTTTCATTTCCTCCCTGCACTAAAACCAGTTAACTGAAAAGGCAATTTACACGAAGGTGCTAAAAACCATAGGCAAACTTTTAATGAGGTCTACTCTCTTTGAATAGTATTGGCAACTATGTGTCTATAGGAATTTAAGGAAATTCCATTTTCCTGAGATAACTTCACTTTGTGGAAAAAAAATATGTTCACATATGGAAGTGATTCACAACACAGGGAGGAATTTTCTAAGTGTAAAAATCAGTGGTATTTCCTAGATGAACTTTGTTCTGGAGAATGAGAACATACTTGACTGGAGGGAGGGCAAGAAAAAGTTTCAAATTGAAGATGCATCTTAAAGCAAGAGTAAGTTCTCTAACATGAAGATAACATTATGGGTAAAGGAAATGAAATAAAGAATGGGACAGTAATTGTCAATTTGCTGGATTATTTTTTGAGAATAATATAGGGTTTGTATTGGAGAATTGTGACTTGGTAGATACTTTTGAGTTTTATTTTGTCTATATTGGAAAGCAGGATGTTCAATCATCTTCCCAACCCAGGGATTGAACCTGGATCTCCTGCATTGCAGGCAGATTCTTTACCACCTGAGCCACCAGGGAAGCCCAATCTATCTCCAAGGTAAGTAGAAATCCAAGATTGTAGGCTTGAGGCCAGAATTAGAAAGGTAAAGTGACCATGTGGAACTAAATATGGTTTCATAAGCTACACAAAAATCTACTTCATAATCCAACCGAGGTACACATTACATAGATTGTAGAAGTATGCTTATCCAGCTCATCACTTAATGTATTGTTACCTCTGAGGAAGAACTATAGAGAACGGGGCAGAGATGCTTAGGAAGGAGAGATGAGAGGTAATATCTCAAACCTAAAAGGAAGATTTTCTAAGGCCCTCATCCAAGTGATGCAGCACACAGATATTTCTGTCCCGGCAATGTTTATGGACATGTACATATGGACTGCTGCAATAATCCACCAACTAACAGAAATAGGTTTTCAAGTAGGAACATATGAAAGAAAACCTAGCTCCAGATTGAAACCAAAGTCAATGAGTAAAATAATTAAAATAATTCAGAAAACTTGGGAAAAATGGGCAAGTATATTCTCATGCAATGCAAACAAAAATAATGTAGTCTTGACTTTATTTTTTCTTAATGAGGGTAAAGAAAACTTAAATGGTTTAAAGTATAATAAAAAAGGTTTACTAATTAAAGTAGTGTGATACTAGCACATAAGATTTATACAGATTAGTTAAACAGAAAGTATAGAAATAAGTCCAAATTAATATGAGAATTTAGTATTAATATATGGTGGAAAGGTTGTTTTCAAGTCAGTGGGGGAAAAAGGGTTAATCAGTAGAGTTGGACAACTAAGTAAGTATCTGGAAAAAATAAGGATGATTTATATTTATATTTCATAATGAATACTAGGAAAACATCCAAATATTTCAAAAGCTTAAGTGTGAAAATTTGAAATCATATGTACTCAAAAAAATAAAAGAATTTGCTCAAATTCTTGGAGTGGAATACTCTTTCTAATTAAAAATGTGGATGGTATAATGGTCTAAAATTAAAAACATTTGGATTGCTCTCCAAAAAATAACATAAGTAAATTCAGAAGATAAATAACGAAGTTAGTTTCCTATTTTCTTGTATACTGAAAGCGCTTAGAAAAACACCATCAATCAGGGTTAATTTTCCATTGGAACATGATCCCACAGGCATTCCAGGTGTTTACACCTGACATCCATTCTAATTGGACTGGCATCCTTTGTCATTGATGGCTGATCATGCTAAACTGTTCAAATTTTTAAGCATCAAACTTTCCAATAACTTGACAGAGAAAAGTACATATAAACAGTTCACAAAGATAATGCCAAATATCTCTTTAACATGTGGAAAGAGTCTCAGTCTCACTCATTATAAAAGCTTATTGAATGTCTATTTTTCATTAATTCAAAGAACAAAAATAAAAAAGATTTGATTTACTCAAGGGTCAGGCTCTAGGGCACAGGCTCTCGTAAATTTCTGGTAGGAACTTTAATTGGCACTGTCTTCATGGATGGCAATTTGCTAATACCTACCAAAATTGCCTTGGCTTCCCTGGTGGCTCAGATGTTAATGAATTTGCCCTCGATGCAGGAGACCTGCATTTGATCCCTGGGTTAGGAAGATCCTCTGGAGAAGGAAATGGCAACCCACTCTAGTACTCTTGCCTGGAGAATTCCACGGACAGAGGAGCCTGATGGGCTATAGTCCATGGGGTCAGAAAGAGTAGGACACGACTGAGTGACTATCACTCACTCACCAAAATTGCAAAGACAAATAGAAATTGACACATTCATTTGGTTTCTGGGGCTTTATTGCTCTAATATACTTGCACACACAAAATATGATTCATAAACAAGGCCATTAATTGGAGAATTACTTGTATTTGGAAAAGATTAGAAACAACCTAGATAAATACTAAGCAGATACTAGTTATAAATTATAGTCTTCCAAATACAATGCAATGATATGCAACTGTAAAATATAAAAAGAAACTCTCTGTGATATTGAAGAAGGAATTCATAGGGCCTGGACTCCATCTCAGGCCTGTCCGTGCTGGTCGTGCGCGGCCACCTCTCCAGTGGACTCTGAACTCTGTGCTTAGCGCCTGTGGGAATGACAATGGAAGGATAAGACCCCTCTCTGGGCAGGGGAATCTTGAAGAGCGCCTGTGGGAATGACAATGGAAGGATAAGACCCCCCTCCGGGCAGGGGAATCTTGAAGAAGAGAAAACAGACACTAATCACCCCTGCCTCCGGACAGTATTTATGGAAATGTAACCACAGGCTTATCGGTTATTAACTGGTTGGAATGTAACCGCGGGCTTATTGATTATTAACTGTTTGAACACATAACACGTGAATGATGGGGTTATTGTGATTGTATTTACTCTTCCTTTGTAAGCCTCAAGGGATTTGGGGTGGTGGGTTTGGACACGTACACATGGGGTAGGTGGTGGGTTTGGACACGTACACATGGGGTATAAAAGATTTTCACAAATGCTGGTCGGGGCCCTTGGCTAAGAGGGGACTCTGCCTTGGGCCCGCCGACGTAATAAACTGCACTCCACTATCTGCGTTGTCCTTCTGAGTGAGTCTGTTTCCCAGAAAGCGTGGCTATAACAATGTCACATAATGATTGTTCAGATACCTTAAGTGAAAAGCATAAGACACTGAACATGATGTGCAGCATGTTGACCTGGTATAAAAATGGTAGAAAATATAGAAAAAAATGCCTATTTTTTTTACACCTGAAGGAATTTTGGAAGGATACGCACATCGCAGTGATAATGTTGGTACTGGTGAGGACAGCATGGGGGAGGGGTGGTGAGCAGACAGAGGACAGTTCAGGAGGGACACTTTTTCCTTTCATTAATTTCTTTACTTTTTTTGTTTTGTTCTGGAACCATGTGAAATGCACTAGCGATTTGAAGATTAAAACAGAAAAATAAAAAAAATATAATAAAGCTATCACCACAGAAGAAACAGAAAAATATAGCTCGCTGTGGAAGCCGCACTCTATTTTGCCTGATCATAAGATTAGTCCTACTTTATATCCGCGTTTTTTCCAGGGAGAGTGATGCTACTCTTTTTCCCCTGGTCACAGAAATCTCTCCTTTGTCTCTACAAATAATGGTATTATTTTGATTAGTAGAAAACATTTTCTTATCCTTATGCTGATCTTTCTCTGTAGATATTTTGATATTTCTACCTTCAGCCGACTGCTGGAACTGAGTATAAAAATGTGATTTTGTCCTATTTACTTGTTATGGGACAATTTGGAGTTCTTTTTCCTTTGATCTATCTTGTTGGACTTCATTGATCTGATCAACTTCACTGCCTGTTATTATTTCTGGCTCTTAACCCAGGGGTCTTTCTTTTTCAGTTTCTTGGATTTAGTGACAAACTTTTGTCTTGACGGCTTCTATTCTGGAGTATGCTCAACTATCTGAACTTAGTTTTGATGGATGTTTCTTATTACTATACTTACATTTCTTATTTGATGGAAACGAAGTTGTAAATCATATCTGCCCCATTTCCACTCAGTTGAAAATCCAGTTTACATCTCAATCTTTAAAATAAATGAAGGTTGATATAACTATGTATTCACATTTTATTCAAAATAGATGGGCTGACACCTTTTACCTAATAATAATAATTCTGAAAATAATCAGACAGAAGGAATAAGTAACATGGTAAGGTATGTTTTTCATTCTTTTTTTTTTTTTTTTCATTCTTATGTTTATCCCAAAGGAAGAGCAAGATAGCAGAATTTTTTTTCTTGCCAACCCTGACTTTCCCCATAAGAGTGTCTGGATGTTCTTTGAGGAGATGGAAAGACATCTAGAGAACAGTCTTGGTATTGTCCTCTGTCTGTTACTTGCTTGGGGAACATTTCCCTGGATTCAGGAATTACATCTCCTTTCTCAAATAGCTTCCTATACTTCTCCATCATGACACTTAGCATAGGTTAGGATGTGTGACTTTCTGATGTATATCAATCATTCTTTCTAGAGTCTTAACTTCTGTGGGGGCATTGTTCATATCTGTTGGCTAAGTTTCATATCCCAGTGGCAGGCAATGCCTTGGCACGTGGTACAAGTATGAATGAACACATGAATGAGTGAATGAATAATCTTCTGGGAGAGACTGCAAGTAATTATTTGAAAGTGAAAAAAAAATCCTCTTTTAAAGTTTTGATCTCTGAGCAGGCTCAGGAAGTCCAGTATTAAAAATTGATTGACCTTCTAAGCAGGAGCATAAGTATTTCTGTTTTCAAAGGTAATTTTAGAGTACTCCCACTCTAAGAAGCTTTAAATTAACTGTCATATAATGATGATGAGCAAGAAAGAGTTGCATACCAAGAGAGGTGAGACAAATTGGGACAACTTGGAAATAATATGTAATTTATTTCTTTATACAGGTGAGACATGTTTCTTAAGACTAATAGTCCTTAAACCTGAGTGTACTTCTCTCACCCAGAGGGTGTGTTGAACACAGATTTCAGGGTTTATTCCAGAGTTTCTGATTCAGTAGCTCTGAGGTAGAGCCGGAGGATTTGCATTCCTAACAAGTTCTCAGGAATATGACTGCAGGCACCGTACTTTGAGAACCATTGCTTTGCCCCTTAACTCTTCTGTAAAGTTTTATTGGGAAATGGATGAACTGCTTCCTCTGCCCTTTCCTGCCTGGCCTCCCCGCCACTATTTCCTCTAGAATCTTAATTCCTACCATACCCTGTCCAGCATTTATAGTTTGTAGAATTTTTTGATGGCATTCTGACCAGTGTGAGGTGATACCCCATTGTAGCTTTGATTTGTATTTCTCTAATAATTAGTGATATTGAACACTGTTTAATGTGCTTTTTGATATTTATCTTGCTGAAAACCTGAAATTAACACAACATTCTGTATCAATGTACTCCAATTAAAAAAAAGAAAAGAAATTGTTACAACCACTCCAGCCTTCTGCCAGCTGATCACTCAGCAGCCATCAACACTGAGGCAAGACCCTCTAGCAAAAAAAGACTTCAAATCACTGAAGGTTCAGATAATGGTTACTAATTTTTAGCAAAAAAGCATTATTTTATGTAAAAAAGTATGTGACTAGGAAATTGACAAGAAAAATTTCATTGGAAGGACTGATGCTGAAGTTGAAGCTCCTATACTTTGGACACCTGATGTGAAGAGCTGACTCATTGGAAAAGACCCTGATGCTGGGAAAGATTGAAGGCAAGGGGAGAAGAGGGCGGCAGATGATGAGGTGGTTGGATAGCATCACTGCCTCAGTGGACATAAGTTTGAGTAAACTCCAGAGGATAGTGAAGGACAGGGAAGCCTGGCCTGCTGCAGTCCATGGAGTCACAAAGAGTTGGACACAACTTAGCAACTGAACAGCAACAAATGAAAATATATTCACCCTCACTTATAATAAAATAAGTGCAAATTAAAGAAATAATATAGTGTCAGATTTTGCTTGAGGAATTGGCAACACTTTTAACAATGTTTTTTCTGGTATAGTAGAAGGTGTAACAAAATAGGAATTTTCAGACATTGCTATAAGCTATAAGAAGGTATGAAAGATTTATTTATTTATTTTTCATTTATTTTTTTTAGTTGGAGGCTAATTACTTTACAATATTGTAGTGGTTTTTGCCATACATTGACATGAATCAGCCATGGATTTACATGTGTTCCCCATCCTGATCCCCCCTCCCACCTCCCTCCCCATCCCATCCCTCTGCGTCTTCCCAGTGCACCAGCCCTGAGCACTTGTCTCATGCATCCAACCTGAGCTGGCGATCTGTTTCACACTTGATAATATGAAAGATTTAAAACAATAAAAGCCACTCTATATTATGAAGTGTCATGTTCAAAGGCCACATATTCAAAAAATCTCCCTCCTATATTTACTTTCCTCTTAATCTAGATTTCACAGTCCATAATTTGACCAGAATACTTTCCTTCTTAATAAGTTAGATGAAATAATATGGTTTTAGAATGGTGAACTCAAATCGTGGGCTTGAAGTTGAGAGGCAATCATTGGAATATTTGTCTTAAAAATGCAAGGGACTAAGACAAATAAGGAGACAGACTTAAGATTTTTGGGTATATAGATAGGTTATTACAAGTGTGAAATATGTACATGCCTACTCATCAGTAGAGTTATTGATTGGCAAATATCAGAAACATTTCACTAATGTAATACCAGATAAGAGGAAAAGCCACTTGCATCAACAAAGTAAGAAAAGCAGAATATTCTTTCCTTGTTTTTTTTAGAATATTCTTTTCAACTGCAATTCTACTTTATTGTATAAATTGTAACATTCTAAGCTAATGAACTGTTGTGAAGTTAAGAATGATTTGACTTAGTCCATTAGTTTTTCTGTTATTTTGTGTTAATAAAAATTCTAAGTACTTGAAAACAATTTATTTTAGTAAGTAGGATAAATTCTCCCTCTCAAGTCCTGTATATATTATTCATTGGCTCTAGCAAAACCTTTTTCTTAGACCAAACCAAAATAGCCCCAGACCTTGTTTGAATGATATCATTTCAAATGACTGGAATCTAGCTTAATTAATTTTATTACATTGTGTATATGAATAGCTAACTGAACATGAATGATTGACTACCAAATGGTGTGGCTCAAATTTGTTATAGAAAGAACAATAAATAAAAACATTCCATTTGCTGACTGTGTCTCAGTTTTCTTTCTTGTGTAACAAATTGCTTTTAAGATTTAGTGGCTTAAAATAATGTCCTTTATTTCACCCTTGATTCTTGGATCAGCAGTTTTGGCTAGGTCTATCTGGGTTGTTTGGTCTTGGCTGGATTCATTCATATTACTGTGGTCAGCGGCCAGGTGAACGGGAGGATAATTGTTTAAGATAGCTTCAGCTCATGTCTGCCTCACATATCTCTTGCCCTCCAGCAGGCCAACCTGGACTTCCTCTTAAGTGGTAACAGGATTCCAAGAGAAGGTGGAGTGGGTAAAATGGACTGGCTTAGCATTCACATGAAATTATTTCCTCCACATTCTAATGGTTCATGCAAAATAACAAGGTCATTCCCGATTCCAGAAGGGAAGAATAGACTTTCCTTTCTGATGGGAGCCACTGAGAGGCCATTTTTTGCCATCTGCCACAGACTCATAGGACTTTTTTTCTTTAATACACAAAATATTCCATTAGTTGTCAAAACAATTTCAGCTATTTTTTTCACAACATGAAAATATTTGTTGCCATGGTGAATTCTGGTGACAGTAATCATTTGATTTAAAATACAGAATTTAATTTATTTGTATCCAGCTTTTTGGATGCTCTATCCTTTAATGGCTTCTCATTATCTACAGAAAAAAGCAACCAAATTCCTTAAGAATCTTCAATTCATGATCTTTCCTTTCCCTGTCTCTGATTTTCTCCCTCACCATCCCTGGACTCCAGCCATTGTGCATGGTTTGCTGTTTCATGGACACCTCATGGGCTTTTATGCCCCTATGTGTATGTAAGTACAGAAATTAATTCACCTTCTGTGAATGCCTTTTACCTCTTTAGCGGCTTAATTATTCCTCAATTCTTTAAGCATCAGCTTAGCTCTGTGAGCCTTTCTTAATGATCTCCCTTGCCCCTAAGAAAACTTCAGGAGCAAAGCCACAATGCCCTATTACCTGCTATGAAATTAAAAATATTTGTGTTCAAGTGTGATTCTACCTTTAAAAGATGAACTCCTTGGATAGACAACAAGGTCTTATTGTAGCAGAGAGAACTATATTTAGTATCCTATGATAAACCATAATGGAAAAGAATATATTAAAAAAAAGAATGCATACATATGTACAGCTGAATCACCTTGCTATGCAGCAGAAATTAACACAACATTGTAAATCAACTATACTTCAAAAGTATTGGCACATTTTACATATTTATATTTTCTTGCATGAGACAAACTTTTCTTTCTTTGTTTTTTTTAGATGAGCTTCTTGAAGGAAAAGAATTTGTCCCAGTCATGATTGTGAAGGCAGGGCTTAGCTCTGTACTTAGCATATAGCATGTGTTCAAATTTTTTAAAATTAGTTAATGAATGAAAGAGTTTCAAAGTGATGAAACAGTCACTGCATTATCCTCCTTTTAAAAAATAAGGCAAAGACTTTAAACTTCTTGACCTTCTCATACATTCTCATAGCTTCAAACATCAGAGTTGCATAGATGATTCTTAAATCTTTTGTTTGTTTGTTTGTTTTTGTATTTTTGTTTCTGTGTTTAGCTCAGCTGTTTTTCTGAGGACCAAGGCTATATCCAAATGGCCTTTTAGATATTGACACCTGCTTATCATGTTGCTGTCTTAAATATAATACATTATTATCTGAACTCCCCACCTGCCTCAAAGCTTTCCAGGGATCTGCTTTCCTACCTCTGATAAATGCATGGTATTACCATCTTACTAAAAAAAAAACTTAGGGGGTCTTTTTGCATATTTTCATTTGAGTTGAGTGATAGAGATAACCCAATTCAGGGATCATCACTATTTCACAGTCTACAAAATCCAATCTCAAGGAAACTAACAAGTTCTCCCACAGTCTTTTGGATCACAAATGGTAGAGCTGAGACTTAAACTCAGATTTATCTAACTTAAGAGGATTACATTTTTATTTTACCTCTAATTTTAGAGTTGTTGATACACTTGACAAGGTTTACCAACTCAGTGGTTTTGAGTTAGAAAAGAAGGAAAATATTTTTATTCCTCATTCTTCCCCATTCTCCACACGCAGTTGGTTTGCAAATGCTCTTGATTTATCTTAGCAACATTTTCTCGTTAGTATCTCCCTTTTTCCTTCAGCTTGTCCTTCCTTCATTCATCCTTATTCTTTTCATAATTATTGCAAAAGCTTTCTAATTTGTCTTCCTTGCCTGAAGATCTCCTGAGTTTTAGGGCAGGACAATGACTTTTTATCTTAATATCATCGTGCAGGCTAGCTAACCATGCATCTAGTAGGATGCTTGATAGAATTTTTAAGTTAAATTTTGCCACTGTATTTCTTAAAATGAAAAGATTTTTACAAAAACACTAAATAGCTGTAGAAAATGTAATGGGTAACTACATGGCAATATTTATTCAGCTAATCTAATTAAAGTATAAAACAAAAATTTTCCTTTTAGAAATTAGCAGCAGGTGTTGCAATTAAAATATAGACAGCATATTATAAAATGTATTGGTAAAATGGACACAATCCCAGTCATTTAGCTGTGTTCTGCTTACCTAAATCCACCTGCTGTTGAAGCCAGATAAATGTTTATTTGCATTTATGTGCTAACATTTACAGACAGACATTGTTTACAAAATTTTGTTTATTATATCCTAAATATATGGATATTTATTCTTGGCCATTATACACATATTTGTGTTTTCTAAGCCAGGAGAGAATATTAGAGAAAGAAGAAATTTGTCTGAGATGGTGAATTAGTATTAACTAATGTTTATGAGTGTTTTGATCTTTTCAAATTGTGATGCTAGAGAAGACTCTTGGGAATTCCTTGGACTGCAAGGAGATCAAACCAGTCCATCCTAAAGGGAATCAACCGTGAATATTCATTGGAAGGACTGATGCTAAAGCTGAAGCTTCAATACTTTGGTCACTTTATGTGAAGAGTGGACTCATTGGAAAAGACCCTGATGCTGGGAAATATTGAAGGCAAAAGGAGAAGGGGGTGACAGAGGATGAGATGGTAGGATATGACTCAATGGATGTGAGTTTGAGCAAACTCCAGGAGATAGTGAAGGACAGAGGAGCCTGGCATGCTGTAGTCCATGGAGTTGCAAAGAGTTGGACAACAACAACAAATGAGTATTTACCATATTCTAGGAAATGCACTAAACACTTAAAGGCATTGTCCCATCTAATCCTCATAATAACTTATGAAATAGTTATTCTAATCCCCATTTTATGGATGGGGAAATAGAGGCTTAACTACATGAAATACCTTGTCCAAGATTCTTTAGCAACTGCAAGAATAAGATTCTCTCTTTCCAGTAGGGGATTGGTGGCAGGCCACAGGAGGTAGCAGTGGTCTCCTTCCAGAGTAGGAGGTTGCATTTCAATTATGGGGACTGGGTCTCAGTGGCAGGACTTCATCTCTAGAAGGCTTACTAAAGACAGTTCTGCTTTCCTAAACCTTATCCAGATGTAAATGTTAAAGAACTGCGAGTTAGAGGCTAAACTCCATCCATGGAGCATGGAACAGTAGATAAAACCTATGGAGGATGTAAAGAATCACTGCCGTAAGTCTATAAAGACAGAACATACTGTATTAAAGGTAATCAGTTTTTTGTGAATGAAGTTATTGAAACACAGAGAAAAGAACTTGCTCTGATCCATGTAGAATGGAGGCAGTTTTTGAAGATTAGATTATTTCTAAAATCCCACCTTAGTATGTTAATCCTATTATTTCATGACTTTTTTTTTTTCAAAGCAATTAGTCATAGTGATGTTTAGATTCCTAAATGGGTAACTAAAGCCCTCAGATAAGATATATTGTCTCCTTAATAATTTTTAGCAGGAAAACAGAAAAAACCCACATTTCTTGTCTGTAAACTACTTAATGATAAAAAATAAAATTATCACTGAAAAGTGAAGGAAGAGGCATGTTTTCTAAAATTTAAAGTAATGTGTAAGTACTGTGCAGATGACAACTGCATACCTATCTATCTGGCACATTTCATTTCATGAGCTTTTTAACCAGCTTCCTTCTTGAAATTTTACATAGTAAAATTAAGTTATGATACAATAGCAATCTTCTGTAAACACATTTGAAGAGGTTTTCTTGGAGCATTTAAGGATACCAACTAAACAAAGGAAAAAAATGAAATGTTTGGCACCCTGATCTCAGAGGGAAGGAAATGGAGCAGGACATACTTGTGTTCAAGCAATTTTAGGGGCTTGAGAATATTCTATGAACATTATTCTGTACTTCAGAATAATGAACTGCTGGAATAGTAACATCACTGTCATGAATTCACACCTTTGGTGGATAATCATAAGGCTTCATTTTTCTCAAAGTCAAAATTCATATCAGCCTGCTGCACTGAGGGAGATAACGTTATTTTCTTGTTCATGGAAATAAAATTCTACAGGTAATTTACTGATGTGCTAATTACCATTTCCAATGATGAGCTAAGGAACACTGTGGTTTTTCAAATGATTCCTACCCTGAAAAATGTATTTATATTAGCAAAAACCTTGAGGCATAAAATGGTATTAGTTTTGTGGAAAGTTGCCAAACACAGTAGGCAACACGCTCATAATTTTTTTAGTAAATGATCAGCTATGTTTGAGCAAGCAATACCATTATAGCTGATTTGTTTGTGGTGAGTAACCATTTCTTCATAATATCAGTGGCGAAAACATTTCAGCAACTGTGGAGGCTTAGCAGATGGGAAGATCTGTATATTTCTCTTTACACAACAGAAGCATTGATCTGCTGATCACCTGCAAAGAAAACTGTGCTTATAAAGATGCAAAATTTCAAAAGTCTTTATGGTAGCTATCTGCTACCTTTAGTCATCTCTCCTGTGTTGCTTGGTGCTATCTGGGCATGGTCCAACTTTTTACTCTCAGTAATTTCTAGGGTTTTTCTGTTTACTTTCTTATCTCCGAATCTACACATAGGAGAATTCAATTTATTCTTCAAAGTCTATTTCACCCCTGCATTTAGAAATTATTTATTGAGAAAATAGTTACCTGAATGTGGATTTACAGATTCCTAGCAGTAATTCTTTCCCTTAAATACAGTACATACATTCTCACTGTTGTGTATTAAAAGTTTATTTTTCTTTCACTAGTGATTGTGTGCCTAATCTTTTCAGTCAAATTGTACTAATTCTTCAAGACCCAATTTAAGTTCTACCTGGTGCATGAAACTTGTTCTGATATGTTTGTGTCTGATCATGTTTGTCTCCTTGGAACCTCTTTAGAATTTTAAAGCTGGAGGGAAACTTAGAGACCACCATCACTTCTGATATGTCACACAAGGCATCTATTATGTGCCTATATCAAATCTTTGTAAAAACAGTGCTCCTTTGGGTAAATGCAACTAATGCACATGCTTTGGTGAAGTGCATGAGCTGAACTTCAGCTTCTAGCAGTTTGGCCAACTGTCATTATACAGGGTACAACTGGCAATATGTATTTTATTCTGATCATATCCTGTCTCAACATTATTTGACTTTTCTTTGCCAATTGATATGATTCTAAGATAGAAGTATGATTATATGTATATGTATAATCTTAAATGAAGTATAAGATTAATGTTATTTCTGGGGAGTATAACAAATAAAAATAAAAAAATTCAGGGGTATGATTATGTGTTTCTTTGAATACTTATAGAATCCATAAGTTCAGTTCAGTCGCTCAGTCATGTCTGACTCTTTGCGACCCCATGAATCGCAGCATGCCAGGCCTCCCTATCCATCACCAACTCATGGAGTCCACCCAAACTCATGTCCAAGAGTCGGTGATGCCATCCAACCATCTCAGCCTCTGTCGTCCCCTTCTCCTCCTGCCCCCAATCCCTCCCAGCATCAGGGTCTTTTCAAATGAGTCAGCTCTTCACATCAGGTGGTCAAAGTACTGGAGTTTCAGCTTCAACATCAGTCCTTCCAATGAATACCCAGGACTGATCTCCTTTAGGATGGACTGGTTGGATCTCCTTGCAGTCCAAGAGACTCTCAAGAGTCTTCTCCAACACCATAGTTCAAAAGCATCAATTTTTCAGCACTCAGTTTTCTTTATAGTCCAACTCTCACATCCATTCATGACCACTGGATAAACCGTAGCCTTGACCAGACGGACCTTTGTTGGCAATGTCTCTGGTTTTTAATATGCTGTCTAGGTTGGTCATAACTTTCCTTCCAAGGAGTAAGCATATTTTAATTTCATGGCTGCAGTCACCATCTGCAGTGATTTTAGAGCCCCCCAAAATAAAGTCTGTCACTGTTTCCACTGTTTCCCCATCTATTTGCCATGAAGTGATGGGACCAGATGCCATGATCTTAGTTTTCTGAATGTTGAGTTTTTTTTTTTTTTTTTTTGAATGTTGAGTTTTAAGCCAACTTTTTCAGTCTCCTCTTTCACTTTCATCAAGAGGCTCTTTAGTTCTTCTTCACTTTCTGCCATAAGGGCGGTGTCATCTGCATATCTGAGGTTATTGATATTTCTCCTGGCAATCTTAATTCCAGCTTGTGCTTCTTCCAGCCCAGCGTTTCTCATGATATACTCTGCATATAAGTTAAATAAGCAGGGTGACAATATACAGCCTTGACGTACTCCTTTTCCTATTTGGAACCAGTCTGTTTTTCCATGTCCAGTTCTAACTGTTGCTTCCTGACCTGCATACAGATAGTAGGTTGTCAATGAATAAGTAATATTTGTATTAAAACTCATACAGGAAATGATACATTATTATTTTAGGAGGTTATAGGTATCTTTACTCATATCTTAGCAAATGTTTGTTGCCTATGACAAAGATCAATATAGTTTATAGAATTTATTGTTTTATCCTACTTTCTAAAAAAATTTTTTTTTAGTATAGTTGATTTACAATGTTGTGTTAGTTTCGGGGGTACAGCAAAGTGAATTTGTTATGCATATACATATATATACACACATTTCTGATTCTTGTCCCATATAGGCCTTTACAAAGTATTGAGTAAAGTTTCCTGGGCTAAATAATAGGTCCTTATTAATTATGTATTTTATATATATAGTAGTATGTATATGTTACTCCCAATCTTCCAATTTATCCCTTCCCCCAATGAGATCATATTCTAGTAGAGGAGTCAAATAAATGTTTGAGCACTAATATTCAACTAATTTACTTAATTTGAATGAACTGGAAGTGAAAGAGGCTTAAACTCAGGAAGCAAGTGAAATAGGTCATGTATTGACAAATATTTATAGAAAGTAAAAAAGACTTTAGGAATGTCATGAGAAAAATGAGGAATAATCAAGCCTACAATGGATAGTGCAGTTAAAAAATAAAGATAAATCAAGTATTTCTTACTTGTAGGCTAGAAGAGAGTCATGCCTTCTGAAATGAAAGGAAGTAAACATAGTGAAAGAAACTAAAGTCTGAAATGTCACCTGCTGATTAGACTTGACTTAAAATGGGAAGCAAAAAGTATTGCTCATAAAATTAGTGCAAAAACTGAGCATGTGTATACTAATATATGCCTTTTGGAAGGGCTTAACTGACATTGGCATCTGGTCCCATCACCTCGTGGGAAATAGATGGGGAGACAGTGGAAATAGTGTCAGACTTTATTTTTTGGCTCCAAAATCACTGCAGATGGTGACTGCGGCCATGAAATTAAAAGACGCTTACTCCTTGGAAGGGAAGTTATGACCAACCTAGACAGCATATTAAAAATCAGAGACATTACTTTGCCAACAAAGGTCTGTCTGGTCAAGGCTACGGTTTATCCAGTGGTCATGAATGGATGTGAGAGTTGGACTATAAAGAAAACTGAGTGCTGAAAAATTGATGCTTTTGAACTATGGTGTTGGAGAAGACTCTTGAGAGTCTCTTGGACTGCAAGGAGATCCAACCAGTCCATCCTAAAGGAGATCAGTCCTGGGTATTCATTGGAAGGACTGATGCTGAAGCTGAAACTCCAGGACTTTGGCCACCTCAGGCAAAGGTTGACTCACTGGAAAAGACCCTGATGCTGGGAAAGATTGAAGGAAGGAGGAGAAGGGGACGACAGAGGCTGAGATGGCCGGATGGCATCACCGACTCCATGGGCATGAGTGTGAGTAAACTCCGGGAGTTTGTGATGGACAGGGAGGCCTGGTGCGCTGCGATTCATGGGGTTGCAGAGAGTCGGACACGACTGAGTGGTTGAACTGAACTGAAGAGCTGACATTGGTAGTAGGCATAAACAATGTGCAGGCTACACCATTCTTCATTAATTTATTTATTATATAAGTAATATCAGATCAATAAGAGATTACTGTTATGCTAATACTCTATGATTTTTATAAATTTATGACTTATCTTGTTTAAACAATAATATGTCATTTGGATAATTCTTAAATACTCACTGCTAAATGACCCTAGTTGGTGACCTCTTCTACTTATAGTAACTCAGGTTACCAAAATAAATTTAGAAAACATCTCTTACAGTTGAACCTAGTATATATGAAACTCTTGAGAAAAATATACCATATAGAATGAATTTGTTAGTACAAAAAAGTGTATCTCAGAAACAAATATAGTTTTATATTTCCATTTATGTTATAAAGTGGTATTATTAAAAAAAAATAATTAAGTTAAAAAATGCAAATAAGAAAAACAAAATGAAAACACACTCACAGATACAGAGAGCACATGGCTGAATGCCAGAGGGAAGAGAGCAGAGGACTGGAAAAAAATAGATGACGTGGTTTAAGAGGTACAAACCTCCATTTATATAATAAATGTCACCAGGATGAACTATACAGCATAAGAAATATGGTCAATAATACTGTAATAACTTTGGGGATAGCTGATTACTAGACTTATCATGGTGATAATTTCATAATTTATGCAAATTTCAAATCATTATGTAGTCTGTCTGAAAGAAACATAATGCTGTCATTCACTATATTTCTATTAAAAAAAGAAACATGTAAGTGCAAATGTAAGAACAATCTATATGATGATGTAATTGTAGAATTAGTTCTTACTAGCTGATAACTTGAATTGAGGCATACATTTTATAAAACATTGTATAGCATCTGTAAAATGAAAATTACCAGTATTGCTGAAAGAACTTGGAGACCTAAATGAATGGAGTGATGTATTGTGTTCATGAATTGTAACACTCAACATAGTAGACATTTATTATCTCAAAAACTTTTTGAAGATTTAATGCAATTCTTATCAAAATTCCCACAAAGCTTTTCATTCACAAAGACTAACATATTCTGAAATTTATACCAAAATGCTCAGGTCATGGAATAGTTGAAACAATCTTGACAAAGAAGAAGGCTCAAGGAATCATTCTACCCTCTATTAAGTCTTACCAAGTATGTATACTGTGATATTGGTGAAGAGATAAACACATAAATGATTCAAAATGGAGGGCACATGATAAAGGCCCACATTGATTTACCTGATTTTTGACAAATGTGCAAAAGCATTTCAGTGGAGGGGGGACAGCTGGTTGAAGACATATGGAGCAGTTGGATATCCACTGGCAAAAAACAAATCTTGACTTACATCTCACACCTTATTTAAAAAAACAAAAAACAAATCTCAAAATGCATCCATGACTTAAATATAAATTGTAAAACTATAAAATGATTAGGAAAAACACATTGATCAAAATATCTAGAATCCAGGGCTGAGCAGTGTTCTTAGACTTGACAAGAGAATCATAATTTATAAAATAAAAAGTGGATAAATAAAATCTCATCAAAGTGAAATAGAATACCAATAAAAGTCTCTTGGAATGTTGATAGTTTCTACTTTCTGTAAGTTGTATCATCTAGATCTACCTATGTGTGAAGTTATTAAAACTTACTTTTCTCGAGTAAAAGTTCATCTTAATTTTGTTTTTAAAATTTCAAAATAGCACTGCATGCAAAATAGAAAATAATTTGCTACAGCTGTTTATTGGAGAAATTTTTCACAAACTCTATTATCTGTTGACAGATAAGATTGCTAATTTTCATCATTAACAAATGCTTTGGGTAATGGCTTCTACAGAGGTGTGCATAGTCCTCGTGTGAAATGTGCTCAAATGTGTATTTGATTATCTTAGTTGATCTTAAGAGTCTCATAGATTCTGTGTAACTTTTTCTCTGGAAAGTCTGCAACCAGCCATATGAAATCTACTTCAAATAGGGTTGTATTTTTAGAAGATGGCATACAATCTGTAGCTCTCTAATTAATCTCACTCAGGCTTTCAAGTCATTTGACATCTGACTGAAAGGATGAGAAAATGCATGAGAAACATTTTTTATGAATCTGTAATACTACGTCTTGTTAGGGGGATCCCCAATGGTAAAAAATTTACCTTCAATACAGGAGCTGCAGGAGATGTGGGTTCGATTCCTGGGTTGGGAAGATCCCTTGGAAGAGGAAACGGCAACCAACAGCACTGTTCTTACCTGGAAAATTCCAAGGACAGAGCAGCCTGGTGGGCTACCGTCCATGGATCGCAAAGCATTGGACACGACTGAGCACACACACAGATAGATATAAACAACCACAAAGTGTAATATACTGGCACTCCACGGTGCTCTTGCTTAGTCCTGATTTGGTGCTAATGTTCTGGTCTAATTTTTTTTTTTTTAATTTTATGTTGGAATACAGTTGATTAACAATGTTGTGTTAGTTTCAATTGCACAGCAAGTGATTCAGTTATATATATATACAAGTGTCTGTTCTTTTTCAAATTCTTTTCCCATTTAGGTTATTACAGAATATTGAGCAGAGTTCCCTGTACTATACAGTAGTTCCTCATTGGTTACCTATTTTAAATATAGCAGTGTGCATATATCAATCTAAAACTTCCAGTCTATTCCTCCCTCCTATCCCTTCCTCCTTGCTGACCATAAGTTTGTTCTCTGAGTCTGTGAGTCTGTTTTGTAAATAAGTTCATTTGTATTATTTAGATTCTATGTATAAGCGATACCATAGGCTATTTGTCTTTCTCTGTCTTACTTACTTCACTTAGTATGATAATCTCCAGATCCATCCATGTTGCAAATGCCATTATTTTATTCTTTTTAATGTCTGAGTAATGTTCCATTGTATATATGTACCCTTCTTTGTTATCCATCCATCTGTTGATGTGTCAGGAAGCATTTAACAGGAGGCTTCCTGTGTGCTGTTTTGGATCTGTCAGGAATCCTCTGGTCCTTATTAATTCCTGGATATTCAGGAATTAAGAGGAGAGGCATGCCTGAGGAATCCAGGCATCTCTTGCGTTAGTTTTTCAATACGGTGATAAGTACTCTCTTCCTTCTTATGAACCATATGGTAAAAAGTGATTGTTTACAATTCTCTCTCTTTAATATGAATCGCCTTATGCTTTGTAAGTCCTGAATTTTAATCATTATCTCTACTGAGAATAACTACCTTGTAAGACAGTATATATGCCCACACCATATTGATTAAAACACCTTTGCTCCATCAGAGCTTGGGTCCCCGTGTCTGTCTGTCTGTCTTTCTTTCTTTGTCTCTCTCTCTCTATTTCTGGCTGATTCCCTGGAGCGTGAAAGCCAGCTGCGTAACCCAGGGACTATTAGCCTCTTTCCTTCTTTCACTGTCTCATTGTCGACTCCAGACCACCAGGTTCCGGTCCAATAAAGGACCAACACTGATGGACATTCAGATTTCTCCCATGTCTTGGCTATGGTAAGCCACGCCGTGATGAACACTGAGGTGGATGTAGCCTTTTGAACCATGTTTCTCTCTGGATATATGCCCAAGAGTGGAATTGCTGGCTCAAAAAAAAAAAAGGTAACAGCTTTCTAAGGAAACTCCATACTGTTATCCATAGGGGCTGCAGCAAGTTACATTCCCACCAACAGTGTAGGAGGGTTTCCTTTTTTCCGCACCCTCTCCAGCCTATTGTTCATAGATTTTTTAATGGTCATTCTGACCAGTGTGAGGTGATACTTCACTGTGGCTTGATTTGCATTTCTCTAATAATTAGTGATGTTGAGCATCTTTTCATGTACCTCTTGGCCCTGTATGTCTTCTTTGAAGAAATGTCTGTTAAGGTCCTCTGTCCAATTTTTGATTGGTTTGATTGTTTGATATTAACATAAGCTGATTTATAGCCCTATGAAATAATTAATTAATCTAGAAGAGTGTGCAAAACATGGCAGCATAATAGTCTTAAAACAATATAAAAACAGAGTATAAAATTTATTCTTATGTTGTTTTCTTTTCAAAAGGGAATGTCCTTAAAAGCTTCCACACTGATAATAAAAGTCTTTATAAAATTGATGCTGTTTCTCACACTCCATTAAACTACTCCTTTTATCTTTGAAATTGATGGGAAAGCAAAATATTTATACAACATTGACTTCACTTTTTAAATTGCTTTTTGAGAAGGAAAGTAAAAACTAAAACAAATATGCTTGAAACTCAAGAAGTGCCCAAATATATCTAATTTATTTTGCAAGGATCATTAAATCTTTGCATCTCTGTTGTGCTATGACTGGTTAACATTAGGGTGACAATGTAGACCATTGTAGAACGTTTTTAATAATTAAAAATATAATTTTGCCCAGATTAAGAAAGAAAAATGTATTTTGCATCATGGATGAAATCCACAGAAAATTGACAGCAAAATTTCCTTTCCCTTACTCATACTATTTAAGGACTGATTTTAAGCTTGGAAGTTATGAATATCCTCTCAGTGATAATTAACTTCTTCAAACATCTTAGCATGCACAACTTCTAGGAACTGTGGAACACTTCTAATTTTCAATTCTTTTTAAAGTGAATATTGATGAAATAATAAATTATAGAAGGCCAATAGAAAGCAACTTACTAGACTCTAAAGAGTCATATGTGGAGAACTTGCTGAAATCTTCTATAAACAATATTTCATTTCTAGGTAAACAACAACAGATTTCTTCTTCCTGTTGTTGATAAGTCTCAATGTGGCCCCAGGGGGCCCAAAGGTACTTAAGTGTATGATAATTAGTGAAAACACAGGTGATAGAATCATATATCAGCAAGTTAGTTAATTTTTCCATTTTCACTTGTGTGTGAATTTTAATATAAATATAAGGCATGAAGAACCAAGACAAGTCAAACTGTTTCAGTGAATAAATTTCAGAAATTCCACATTAGAACAAGTACAAATAAATTTGTTAAACTGTTCTATACAATGCCAGTTTTTAAACATTTTAAAACCAATAAATTTCTTATCGGTGGCAGCTAAATGTTTTTTGTCGAGTTTTTATGATACAGTACATTTCATCTGTTGACTGTACTTTGCTAGCACAAATACATATTTGCGATGTTGGTTCTCTGTGTTATTCCTATAACCATTCTATTAAAATGAATGCACACTTTATAAAAATTTCCTGGCTCACTGAAGTCAGAGGATGTGAGTTTTGCGCCCTGCCTTCTCAAGTCATAAGATTAAGTGGCTCTCAGGTCTGTCATTTGCAAAACAAGATTGGTCTAGTTGACATCCAAGCCTCTATTGGACAAATTATTGTGAGTCCCCCTGCTCCATTGTGCTAAGTACTGAGGATAAGAAGATAAAATTAAGGAAGAAAAACCCATTATACTCTACGAATCTTTCTCAGCCTCTAAAATAGTACAATATCATAATATTGTTAATGAATCTCCATTAAACTGCACCGTGATTTCTTTATTAGCCTGTGAAATTAATTAGAAGCATTGCAAAGGATTCATTATTTTTTTTCTACTTTAATGAAAGTGTTTAATGAAAGGGCTACTGTTTGTGGAAAGCAGAGATGGAGAGAAATGATTTGCTGCTAATCCACGCCGCCCCCCCACCCGCCCCATTAACTCTTTATCTTCTCCTTCTCAATAGATGTGCCTCTGGACTCACATTTGGTTCAAAATATCTTGATCTATTGTGTAACCATGGGCAGTTCTTTAATTTTTCCATGCCTCAGTTTCCTTATCTATCAATAGGGGATTGTAATAGTGCCTGAACAGAGTCTAGGGCAGGTGAAATGACACTATGTTTTGAAAAGCAGTTGGCTTGAAAATGCATGGTAAATCCTTGGAAAATATTATAGTCTGTTGGTACTGTAATAGTCAAGGGTCTTTCTTTCCTTCTCTATTCAGTTCTGTCCTTATTAATTTTCTTCCGCTTGGTTTCCCCAGCTCTGGTTTTCTCTGTTTCAATCCACTCCCACACCGACACCTGGAGTTTAGATATGATTATATCACATCATTGTTTGAAACAGTCAGTGCTTTTTACAACATGCTGGTGATTTAGTCACTAAGTTGTGTCTGACTCTTGTGGTCCCATGGACTGTAGCCCACCAGGCTCCTCTGTCCATGGGATTCTCCAGGCAAGAATACTGGAGTGGGTTGCCATTTCCTTCTCCTCAAGCCTGTTTCCCTGAACTTATTTTCTGAAAGTTCCCTTCCAGGTCTTACACTTCAGTTGCCTTTCACTTTTTTTTTTTTTTTTAAATGGAAGTATAGTTGATTTACAACGTTTCAGGTGTATAGCCCAAGTGATTCAGTATATATACACACACACACACACACACACACACACACACACACACACACACATATATATTCTTTTCAGATTCATTGCTGTTATAGGTTATTACAAGACATCGGTTATTACTGTGCTATACAGTAGGTCCCTGCTGTTTGTTTTCTATACAGTAGCGTGTATCTGTTAACCCCAGATTCCTAGCCTTACTTATTACTGGGTTGTTTTGTGAACATTACACTTCCAGCATTGCCCCAGTTTTTGTCTGTTTATGTTCTCCTTTTCCTCTTAGCCTGCATCTTGCCCCTTTCCTTCTCCAAATGAATCATCAACTCTAATGCAGTAAAACACTTATATCTTATTATAGTACATTGTACACTGTGAAAGTTGTTGCAATTAATGTGTTTGACTATACTAGTCAATTTTATGTTTTTTGAGGACAGGTCAAGAAGTACCAAGTGCATTGCTAATACTCAAGGCTTAGTGACTTGGAGAAATTATGAAAAACAATTTAATGAGAAAATGCAACATGATTTACATCTCAAAAGCTCTAGAAAGGAATTCGGAATTTCACTTGAGAAAGAGGTGTACAGTATTGGATAAGGTGTATAGACTGTGTTGCCATGATAGCTGGATTTCTATAAAACATTTTACTCTTTCCTTCTGTTTTGGAGGAAAGGAAGTTAGATCTTTGCTTTTCAAGGGGTTTAACATTAATTTTAAGTATGTATTCACTTAAATGGGCTTCCCTGGTGGCTCAGTGGTAAAATCTGCCTGCCAATGAGGAGATATAGGTTTGATTCCTGGGTCAGGAAGATCCCCTGGAGAAGGGAATGGAAAGCCACTCCAGTATTCTTGCCCGGGAAATCTCATGGATAGAGGAATCTGAGGGCTACAGTCCACGGGGTCACTAAGAGTCAGATGCAACAGCAACTGAGCATGATTCACTTGGATATAATATCAACAACAGATATCTTTTGATTATAGCTCTAAATTGTGTATAAATGCTTTGTCTCATCTGTATTTTCCCAACCCTCAGGAAAGATATAAAACTGAAAAACAAGCAAACTGTTTTTCAATTAGAATAACCTTTGCAATTGTTTCGTATGTTCCTTGAAAAGTCCAGATGTCACTATGTTTGTGTTTAACATTGTTATAGATATTTTTTTCAAATTATAAGTTAAAAATCCATCTGGATACTGACTGGATAGTACATATTTTCCAAATGCTCAAAGTGATACTCATGAAGAAGTAAAGCAAACCTCAGTTGGTTAAAAAGACCAAGGTTTCCCCCAGAACCATAAGCCTGGAGAACCTAAGGTATATCCAAGAACTGACTGCACTTGGATCCAATACTCCAACCAAGTGATCAGTTAGACCTGCAAGCAGAAACCATTCATCACACATTCCTGAGATTCGCAGGAACACTTCTGCTTTTTTGAGCAGTTTGCCAAATTTCAGTGTTGCCATGACAACCCCCGTATTCATCCTCAGGTGCTCACTGGCATCACATCTTGCCAGTTGATAGGAGGGACCACGTGATCCTTCTGGGTAACTACTTAAATTATCACCTTTTAAAATAGTGACAATTAACAAAATTGTCACTTCACTGTGTATTAAGGTATCAGGCAGCTCTGGGCAGAAGCAAAGTGATAATTTTTGTAATTATCCATCTACAGAGTAACCTGAGATGCCTTCCAAGTAGAAAGCTATTAAATTCTTACTGGTGGGTAATAAAAAATAAAAACTGTTCTCCTTTAATTTCCAGAATTTTACTTTAAATTAGATGTGGCTCACAATTCAAGTGTATATAGAAGGGAAGGGTAGTGTGGGATGCCTTCTGTGACTGGCCCTTAGGAAAGAATAGAAAGCTTCCCCAAACTAGAGCCAAGGGATTCTGGTTAAGAGACTGGAACGGATGGGAAAACACTACAGGACGTTTTCTTTTTCACTTTTAAATGGTAATTACTCTCATGCTTTAATTGTCTTCCCCTCACCTCTGCATAGAGAAATTAAGGGATACTAATTTGCAGAGATAAGATGATGTTTGTTACTTTATTATGATACCAAAAATCCCAAAGATCAGAGGGAAAATATCTAATGTGTTATTTTAAAGGAAAAAACCTAGATATTGAAGATTGTTAAATTATATTAAAGTAATCCTTGTGAGTATATTTTAAATTATAGATTAGTTTATCCTAAAATTTGTATTTACTTCCTTTCACAATATAGATATTTCATTAAATTAACTATTCAAGTCTTCTATTTTCCCAGGAAAATGTTAGCTTTAAATTATATATGAATATGCACAATATAATACATTAATTATTGACTAAATTATCTCAAACTAGAGACAATAGTGTATGACTCTCACAAGCAACTGATATGCTTGCACATTTTTAACCTATTTTAACAATCCTTATGTTAAACATATGTAACAACACAAGCAAGGTGGGTAATTTTTGCATAATTAAAGACAATGGTATTTTTAACATTTAGCAGCAGAATGAGAAAAAAAAAAATCCAGAAGCAGGAGGCTCCTATAATCTGCTGATGTTCCAGGAGCTTAGAATATCACCATTTCTGGGTAGAAATGGGCGCCCCAGACAGCAGCGAAATCAAGGAAGTTCTCCAGTAAAACATGCCAGCGTGGGCTATCTCTACGTGTGTGTCAATCCTTGCTGTGGCTTTAGGAAATTTTCTTTGGCTCACAGATTTACTGTCCTTCTTGCTTGATGTTATTAAAATACTTAGCCATTTCATGCATAGCCTTGTTTCTAGGGCTGATGCTCAGTAGGAGTCTAACCTTCTTCCCACCCCCTCTCCTCCCACAGTGGAGCTGCTGACTAGGACAGTCCCTGACAGTATTCACTCATTGTCTCATTCCAGTTCATCCTGTTAGCCTCTGTGGGAAAATCTGCCAGAGAGACCTTGATTCACCTCTTCCTCTTCTCCACCCTACCTCTATGTTTGCTCCAAGATACGTTTCTCTCACTTGAACAGGGAAACGACAGCACTGTGCTCAAACCCACTGGGAATCCAACCACTGGACAAATACATTTCCTCTCAGAAATAAGTATAGACTCTAGTGCTGCAGTTCTGTCAGTTAGAAATTTGACCTGAAGGCAAAAGGAGTCCTGAATTCCAATTTCTTATTTTGCAGATCAACGTTTAGAACACAAATCTATTTGAAGTAGAGGTTTCTATATGAAAGAGATGATTCTATTCCAAAAGTATCAAAAGAAAGTGCAAAATCTTAGTATCAAGGAACCAGGGGTTTCTGAGCAGGAGGAATAGCCTAATGCAGTGATAATTTTAAGGAATGTTGGTTTGGCAATGGTAAACAGATCCAAAGGGAGAGGCCTGAGACAATTGCATCAGGGAATCCATTTAGGGATTTCTTTTGTATTGAGAAGTTAATAAATTAGATGCTAAAATATGGTGACATCAGTGAGCATAAAGGCTGAGCTGCCAAGAGTAAAGTGTAAAAAAAGTTAAGTTGAAGAACTGGCTATAAGGCATGCCTGGCTAATGAGGTTTTTGTTCTAGCTTTTTCTTCCTCTTCATCTGTCTCTTCTTCCTTCCAGGCTGCAACCGTGGCTGAGCCAACACATATAGTTGTGTTTACAATGAAAGATACATTTGAAATGCGTATACAGTTATATGTATGGGTCAAAGATATAATTGCTTTTATTAATGAAAAAAAGTAAAAATAAAGAAGATCCAACATCATGAAAGCTAAACTGGAAATAATTTCAAATTTCATAGAGTGTTTGAGTAGGATCCAAACTGGAAAAGAATCAATGAATAGCTATTTGCTGGGGCTTCCCTGGTGGCTCAGAGGTTAAAGCGTCTGCCTCCAATGCGGGAGACCCAGCTTCAATCCCTGGGTCGGGAAGATCCCCTGGAGAAGGAAATGGTAACCCACTCCAGTATTCTTGCCTGGAGAATCCCATGGACGGAGGAGCCAGGTAGGCTACAGTCCATGGGGTCGCAAAGAGTCAGACACGACTGAGCGACTTCACTTCACTTCATTCATCTTCTAGCATGAAGACATAATTTACCTGAATGATTCACTTTCACTTAATAAGTTTGTCCAACTCAAGGAAAAGTGATAAATTCTGTATGACAATCATTTTCTAAATTACAAGAGGAAAAAAGTATGGGCCATACTGTAAAATTGTGCTAATTGCTTCCTCTTCCAATATAATTTCCACTGGTAATAAAAGGAAATAATATTTTTAATTAACAGTAAGTCTTTGTTTTACTAAAAATAAGAAGAGTTTTTTAAAAGTACAGACACCTCAGGTGAGAGATGAAAATTTATCGATTGACAATACAAACTAATCTTGGGTTTTTGAACACATAAAGGAAATAAAACAGCAACAACAAAAAAAAATCCAGATAAAAAGTACTTTCATCTTACCTTTGAAGAATGGCTTCTGCCCTTGCCTGAGAGTTAATCACTTTTCCAGATGAAAAATATGGTAAAAGAGAAAAAGAAGCATGATACTGTTTGTGTGGTCAAGCAAGTGGTCAGGAATCATCACAATGAAATGGAGTGGGTGCTATTCAGGACAGGATAGTTAAGGAGTGAGGGGAAAGATCCAGCAAAAGAAGATGAGAACAATTTGCTTGGCCAAGTGATAGGAAAACATCAGCCTACCAATTTACCACGGTACCACAATTTAAGCATATTTATAATACAGCTATTTATTTTCCTAGGTTTCTTTTTCAATGACGCACTGCTTCATTTTTTTTTTTTTTTTTTTTTTTACTGATTCATGGACTTTCCCCAAGCTCTGTCTTTGAATTTTGAATCTCCCCAAAGTTTGCACTTCTAGTAGGGATTCAATTTTTTGATTTTCTTCATTTTCTCTCTCTGTTTTTAGAGATTTACGCATTCAACATTTTACTCTAGCTCCTAAACATTCCCTATGTCCCATGGTGCCAATAATCTTTGTGGCTACTTGAAGTTATCCCTTAGGATAAGTCTCTAAGACCATATACAAGGAAGACACACATTTAGTACCTTCCCAAGAAGTCATTTCAGTCTTGACAATTGACTCTTCTCTAAGGTTAGACATTCTAGGATGGCCTGAAAAAGTAAATTACAGTGGGATTAGAAAAGTGTTGAAACTTGGCTAGGAAATTTGATGGCAGTTGTGTAAAATGAAGGAACTTGGTAACATAAGACAAACTTCACAAATTTACTTAACGTTACCCTTCCATATGGGGCTTCTCTGGTAGCTCAGTGGTGAAGAAGTGACTGCAGTGTAGGAGACATGGGTTTGGTCCCCGGGTTGGGAAGATCCCATGGAGAAAATAATAATAAAATTATAATATCTTTAGAAATGCTTAACATAAACAAATATATTAAAATTATTTCTAATTCCAAGTCCTATAGTAGGGAAGATAATTGGAGTTGTATTCAAAGATTTGGGCTTTTGAGTCAGAGTTGGTATACCAGTTATGCCACTTATAAACTTTGTGAACTAGAACAAGTTATCCAGTTCTGGTACAGAGCAATGCTGATTAAGAAAGGCGGTTATATTCAGAGACCCAAGAAGTCATCTTTCACTGAACGCATTTATTTGTAATATGCTTTAAACAGCCATATTCCTTCCACCAACCAGTCAGAGAATAATAATGAAACAAAGCAGGAAAATTGGAGAGTGAACTGCCTGAATCAGACTTTTTAAATGTCCTTCTTTTGTTTAGAGGGAAAATGAGATTCTCCCAAATTTGAGGATCGAATAAGACTAAAATTGTGGTCAGGAAATTTTATGCCCTGCTTTCACCTTCCACGTCTAAGCAGCCATACTTTTAGGAAGGCATAGTGTAGTAAGATGAAAGATGAACTCCCCAGGTTGGTAGGTGCCCAATATGCCATGGAGAAGAGTGGAGAAATAATTCCAGAAAGAACGAAGAGATGGAGTCAAAGCAAAAACAACACCCAGTTGGGGATGTGACTGGCTATGGAAGCAAAGTCTGATGCTGTAAAGAACAATATTGCATAGGAACCTGGAATATTAGGTCCAAGAATCAAGGTAAATTGGAAGTGGTCAAACAGGAGATGGCAAGAGTGGAAATCTATGTTTTAGGAATCAGTGAACTAAAATGGATTGGAATGGGTGACTTTAGCTCAGATGACTATTATATCTACTACTATGGGTAAGAATCCCTTAGAAGAATTAGAGCAGCCCTCATAGTCAACAAAAGAGTCCAAAGTGCAGTCCTTGGGTGCAGTCTCAAAAACGACAAAATGATCTCTGTTTGTTTCCAAGCCAAACCATTCAATATCACAATAATCCAAGTCTATGCCCCAAACAGTAATGCTGAAGAAGCTGAAGTTGAACAGTTCTACAAGAACTTCTAAAACTAACACCCAAAAAAAGATGTCCTTTTCATTATAGGGGACTGGAACGTTAAAGTAGGAAGTCAAGAAACACCTAGAACAACAGGCAAATTTGGCCTTGGAGTACAGAATGAAGCAGGACAAAGGTTAATAGAGTTTTGCCAAGAGAATGCACTGGTCATAGCAAACACCCTCCTCCAACAACACAAGAGAAGACACATGGACATCACCAGATGGTCAATAATGAAATTGGATTGATTATATTCTTTGCAGCCAAATTTGGAGAAGCTCTATACAGCCAGCAAAAACAAGACCAGGAACTGACTGTGGCTCAGATCATGAACTCCTTATTGCCAAATTCAGACTTAAATTGAAGAAAGTAGGGAAAACCACTAGACCATTCAGGTAAGACCTAAATCAAATCCCTTAAAATTATACAGTGGAAGTGAGAAATAAATTCAAGGGATTAGATCTGATAGACAGAGTGCCTGAAGAACTATGGACGGAGGTTCATGACATTGTACAGGAGGCAGTGATCAAGACCATCCCTAAGAAAAAAAAATGTAAAAAGGCAAAATGGTTGTCTGAGAAGGCCTTACAAATAGCTGAGAAAAAAAGAAGCTAAAGGCAAAGGAGAAAAGGAAAGATATACCCATTTGAATGCAGAGTTCCAAAGAATAGCAGGAGAGATAAGAAAGCCTTTCTCAGTGATCAATGCAAAGAAATAGAGGAAAACAATAGAATGGGAATGACTAGAGATTTTTTTTTTAATAGAGATACCAAGGGAACATTTCATGCAAAGATGGGCACAGTAAAGGACAGTAATTGTATAGACCTAACAGAAGCAGAAGACATTAAGGAGAGGTGGCAAGAATACACAGAAGAACTGTACAAAGAAGATCTTCACGACCCAGATAATCACGATGGTGTGATCACTCACCTAGAGCAAGACATCCTGGAATGTGAAGTCAAGTGGGCCTAAGGAAGAATCACTATGAAGAAACCTAGTGGAGGTGATGGAATTCCAGTTGAGCTATTTCAAATCCTAAAGGATGATGCTGTTAAAGTGCTGCACTCAATATGCCAACCAAATTGGAAAACTCAGCAGTGGCCACAGGACTGGAAAAGGTCAGTTTCCATTCCAATCCGAAAGAAAGGCAATGCCAATGAATGTTCAAACTACCACACAATAGCACTCATCTCACAGGCTAGCAAGGTAATACTCAAAATTCTCCAAGCCAGGCTTCAACAGTATTTGGACTGTAAACTTCCCAATGTTCAAGCTGGAATTCAAAAAGTCAGAGGAACCAGAGATCAAATTGCCAACATTTATTGGATCATCGAAAAAGCAAGAGAGTTCCAGAAAAGCATCTACTTCTGTTTTATTGACTGTGCCAAAGCCTTTGACTGTGTGGATCACAATAAACTGTGAAAAATTCTTCAAGAGATGGGAATAGCAGACCACCTGACCTGCCTCTTGAGAAATTGGTATGCAGGTCAAGAAGCAACAGCTAGAATTGGACATGGAACAACAGATTGGTTCCTAATTGGGAAAGGAGTATGTCAAGGCTGTATATTGTCACCCTGCTTATTTAACTTACATGCAGAGTACATCATGCAAAATGCCAGGATGGATGAAACACAAGCTGGAATCAAGATTGCTGGGAGAAATATGAACCTCAGATATGCAGATGACACCACCCTTATGGCAGAAAGTGAAGAAGAACTAAAGAGCCTCTTGATGAAAGCAAAAGAGGAGAGTGAAAAAGTTGGCTTAAAACTCAACATTCAGAAAACTAAGATCATGACATCCAGTCCTATCACTTCATGGCAAATAGATGGGGAAATAATGGAAACAGTGAGAGGCTTTATTTTCTTGGGCTCCAAAATCACTGCAGATGGCGACTGCAGCTGTAAAATTAAAAGATGCTTGCTCCTTGGAAGAAAAGTTGTGAGCAACCTAAACAGCATATTAAAAAGCAGAGACATTACTTTGCCAACAAAGATCCATCTAGTCCAAGCTATGGTTTTTCCAGTAGTCATGTATGGATGTAAGAGTTGGATCTTAAAGAAAGCTGAGTGCTGAAGAATTGATGCTTTTGAACTATGGTGTTAGAGAAGACTCTTGAGAGTCCCTTGGACAGCAAGGAGATCCAAGGAGTCCATCTAAAGGAAATCAGTCCTGGGTGTTCATTGGAAGGACTGATGCTGAAGCTGAAACTCCATTAATTTGGCCACCTAATGCAAAGAACTGACTTTTTGGAAAAGACCCTGATACTGGGAAAGATAGAAGGCAGGAGGAGAAGGGGACAACAAAGGATGAGATGGATGGAAGGCATCACCGACCAATGGACATAGGTTTGAGCAAGGTCTGGGAGTTGGTGATAGAAGAGAAGCCTGGAGTCCTGAAGTCCATGGGGTTGCAAAAAGTCAGATATGACTGAAAGACTGAACTGATAGTGTAGTAAGATCAAACCAGTCAACCCTAAAGGAAATCAACTCTGAATATTCATTGGAAGGACTGATGCTGAAGCTGAAGCTCCAATATTTTGGCCATCTGATGTGAAGAGCTGACTCATTGGAAAAGGCCCTGATGCTTAGACGGATTGAGGGCAGGAAAAGAAGGGGATAACAAAGGATGAGATGGTTGGATGGCTCACCAACTCAATGGACACGAGTCTGAGCAAACTCCAGGAGATAATGAAGGACAGGGAAGCCTGGCATGCTGCAGTCCATGGGGTCACTAAGAGTCGGACATGACGGAGTAACTGAACAACAAATTATAGTAAGATGCATAGTGTTAGAGGGCTTCCTGGGTTAGTGGGTTTCATAGAAATAAAGCAAAGGATAGAGAAATATTGGGAACTGTAGAGCTTTGAAAATATAGTCTTAACCTCAACATGCCAACTGTTGCAGAGAGTGCGCCACATGCTGTGTGTCTGTTTTCAAACAGAGGTGTTAGAAACTTAGCACATCTTAAATAAAGCTCTTAATAGAACTGATTTTGTTACTTTTCTAGGGGTCTCTGACTTCCTCTGGTGATCAGTAGTACCATTTGCCTGGACTGGTGGCACAACGTCTTTCCCTGGGTTTAGTTGTTTCTATGTTGCAGGGTTATGTACATTGAGTTTGCTGGCTTCTCTTTACATAATATGTTAATCTCAAAGCACACTTCATATTCCTACTAAATCACTTAATCTCCACTTTAATATCTACTGAATTTTGTTTTGTATATAATTTCTTCTTTCTTTGATTCACACTTGGGTGATTTTCTTTATAAAAGATCAAGGTGAGCCTTGATTCATTTCCATAAAAGCATAAAGTAACTCCTAACTAATACATTCATGTGGTGCATGAATAGATCTCTCACTGTAAACATGATAAGCCAAGAAAATCTTTGGAAAAGGGTGTGAAGTGGACGAAGGTTTCCTATGGGGACTTACTGACCTGTGAATGTTCTCTATTGCTGTGGTAGGAATATGTGTGGGACTTTGCTAGCTTATTTTCAAGAACTAAATTATTTGTTTAGTGGACATTATTTGAGATTTGACAAAGCATTGATTAATATTGCTGATTTCCAAGGAAGTCAGGACTCTGAAGCTCCTGGAATATTTTTCACCCCCACCTCGATCTTTTTTTTTTTTTCTGTTGCTCTCGCTCATCTTCCATTTTCTCTTCTCCTTCCTCTCCTCCTCCTCCTTCTTCTTTTATCCTTCTGTTCCTCCTCTTCCTTCTTCTCAGTGACTCCTTCAAAGGGAAGTTGGATGAGAAAGCTAGTCATCACCTAACCTCTAAATCTTCTTCATATTATAGTTTTATTATAATGGGTAGTGACAAAGTAAATAATCCCTGTTGGCTAAGTTTACTTTACTTAAATTAGTTTGAATGTATAAATAAGTACAATATCACTACTGAACTTAATTTAACATTCTAATTAGATGTCACTACTTCCAAACCTAGAATAATTGCCTTGTGATTTCAAGGACTTTAAGCATGTTTGCCCAAGGAGACTATGACTAATGCTTCTTATTTTCCTGCAAAAAATTATTCATAGCTGTGATTCAGTAAAGAGATAAAGCTTCTGTAACCTATGTGTAAAAGACCTGAAGAAATGTGTCTGTGGCTTCTTTGCTCCACTGATCACCATGTTGATTGACAGATCTGAATGACTAACTGACATTGTCTTTCCTCACTGAGAACAATACTCCTTTCTTCAGGAAAGAAAGACCTTCCCCAGTAGAGGAGTCCAGGGTTTTGGTCTCTCTAGAAAGGAAAGTCTTTGCAACTATGTGTGTATGTGTGCGCTCAGTAGCATTTGACTCTGCAACCCCGTGGACTGTAACCCACCAGGCTCCTCTGTTCATGGAATTTTCCAGGCAAGAATATTGAAATGAGTTGCCATTTCTTACTTCAGGGGATCTTCCCGACTCAGGGATCAAACCAATGTCTCTTGTGTCTCCTGCACTGGCAGGCGGATTCTTTACTACTGCACCACCTGGGAAACCCTTTGGAACTGTGGTGCTCTGGCAAAACATAGTTTGCAATCTTTTTTTTTTTTTTACATTTTTGCTATGAAAACATTAGTACCTTTTCTTCCATGAGATCATTTTAAAGTAATGTGTGACAGTTGTAGCTGACTAGTGATTTTTCTCATCAGAAGATAAGAAGTTACAAATTCTAATTGAAATAGTGACAGAGTTCTATCAGAGATATTTAATTATATGTGTATATATTGGAAAAATCAGATATTGTCCCAATAGTGAATTATGAGCCTATTAATTATTTTTCCTAAGTTATTTACTAAAACAGCAATACTAACAAAGATCAGAAAGATGGACAGAATGGTTCAGTATTATACATATATAAATTATTAAATAACAATTTATTAAAGTAAAAATTCAAAGTTTGAGCCAGCAAATATAGCTTTGTCCTTTGTTTACTTTTTTCTGGCATCATCTGGATTTGCTTTACTTTTCATAATATTTCTGTCCTCAGCTTCTCACCTGAGTAACATATCTGCACAGCAAGCTGTCACTAGATATCTACACTTGGGTTTCTCACTGGTTAAATTTTAGCATGTTCAAGACATGTACGATCTCTGCCCATCACCTTCTTCTGCAGCATACATCATGCACCACATTTCATTAACACTCACATCCCATACCTCTTGGCTAACTTCCATTTCTCCTTTCAGTGAGAGGCAATGCCACCCAGAGAAGGAAGTGAGGTAAATCATTTTTTCGTTATACTTCATCCTCATTACTCCTCAACCAATTGACCGTAAAGTCCTGTCACTCAACAACTGCAGTTCAAAAGCACAGCTCGATTAATAATAAAAATATATAGACCCAATGATGGGCCATAAAACAAATCTCAGTACATTTAAGAGGATTGAAATCATGTAGAGTATCTTTTCTGACCACTATGAAATTAAATTAGAAATCAATTACATTTGATTGACGTTCAATGAATCAAATTACAGTAAGATATTTGGAGAAATCCCAAATATTCAGAAACTGAACAGCAAACTTCTGAATAATGCATATATAAAAGAATAAGTTACACAGGAAGTTATTAAGTATTTGACCTGGATAGGGGAGTATTTGCAATTTTGAATGCTTATGGTAGTAAACTCCATGAAAGTAGATATTGTTTACTGGACATCCATTGGTTCAGAACATAATAATATAACAAGAACTTAATAAATATTTACCCATGAAATCAACATCCTATGTGTCAATTCTTTCTAACATTTTAAAACTTTCTATATTCTCTCTTACTCAACTCTTCTTGTTTACCTCATTATATGTGGAAGTTCGAAACTACGACACAACTTTCTCTCAAATCTGGGATTGATCTTATATTTCCCAATCAAGAGAGTAGTGATTTCTTTTCAACTGTATTTAATTTTCATTCCTCTGTAGAAGTATATTAATTTACTTTCAAATAATTATTAACAAAAGTTTCACTTTAGTTTCATTTTCATCTTATCTACAAACATTGTATGAGAAAGATATTTAATACAGTTTATGGAAGGGTAAAATGTTTACTAGTTTACCAAAGATAAAGGTGTAACTTTTAATGCTAGAATTATTCCTGAAGAGTACATGGCATCAGCATGTTCCATCTACTACTATAGGTAAAGTATTTGAAGCCCTCATCCTACTATCTGTGGGTTAGTGACAGCACGCCCTTTCCAAGCCATAATATACTGATATTTGACTTTGATTGATTTTAATTGCGCTTGCCAATTCCGAATACCTTTGTCATTGGCTTTCCTTTAATTTCAGAGATAAAGTTATATGCATACAATTATTTTGATCAATATAGATACATATTAACTGATTTGGTTTGATTTCAAAGTTCTTATTCTATGCTCAACACTCCCTACTTCCTACCCACAGTGAGGTGGGTAATTTCTAGCTCATTCTCTCAACACCTTTGTTGCTGTTGTTCAGTCCCTCAGTTGTGTCCGACTCCTTGTGACCCCATGGACTGCAGTACTCCAGGCTTCCCTGTCCATCACCAACTCCTGGAGTTTGCTTAAACTCATGTCCATCAAGTCGGTGATGCCATCCAACCATCCCATCCTTTGTCATCCCCTTCTCCTCCTGCCTTCCATCTTTCCCAGCATCAGGGTCTTTTCGAATGAGTCAGTTATTCCCATTAGGTGGCCAAAGTAATGGAGCTTCAACTTCAGCATCAGTCCTCCCAATGAATATTCAGGATTGATTTCCTCTAGGAAACCACCTAGAGTATCAATTTGTCTTACATTTAATAAGTCTGTTAAATAAAAGAATACCAATAGCTTAAAAAACACCTATTTAGCTTTAGTATGATTTTTGATGAAAAGTTTGAGGAGCTCATCACCCTAGTTCTACTTAATTTCTGACGAAAAATATATAGAGATGGTTTACAAAGGTGGTCTTGCTATGTGTTTGTTCAGTCACTTCAGTTGTGCTCAACTCTTTAGGACCCTGTGGACTATAGCCAGGCTTCTCTGTCCATGGGATTCTCCAGGCAAGAATACTGGACTGGGTTGCCATGCCCTCCTCCGGGGGATCTTCCCCATCCAGGAGTTGAACCCACATCTCCTGCATTGCAGGCAAGTTCTTTACCCACTGAGCCACCTGGGAAGCCCAGTCTTGCTGTAAGAATCATGATACTCCTTGCTTTGAGAGTATTATTCTCTTAATGTTGAGAAATGTTGACATATACTACCCAGGACAGTACTTACGAGTTAAAGACTCAGACACTTTGACAAATAAATACGTGTGCTAATTTATCAAAGCAGGCACAGGTGACTGATTATTTCATCAAGCACTTGATCTAAACTCATAAGTGGTGTCAAGCCAAAGTTAATCAACAATTTAAGTGACTGACATGTTGCTTAAATTCTAAGGCTGTGCCACACATCCTTTGTATGCTAAAGCAGCAGTCGCCAAAAGCAAAAGGTGGTGGAAAAAGTAATTGTCACTTACTTGAAATACATTTTATTAGTTTGCCACAGATACAATATTTGTTATATACAGCACTTTTAGGAAAAAGGACAATTTGATTATACATTGCTGTAGATTTTTTGAGAACAAATACTAATTTTTTTTTTCACAAATCATATATTTAAATAACAAAGCACATGAAGAAAAAAGAAAATTAAAACAAGAAAAACTACTACTCACAGCTGAAAATGTACAATCAGCTATTAAGGAAGAAAACTGGTACATGGAAAATGCTAGGAAGAACAAAAGATTGTATTATAGAGGAAGCCATGATTATTTGTACAAATGATGCTGGCAGTTCAAGTAAAATGACAGTTGCTAAATGAGGACTGGGCTTATCAGTATGGAAGCCATGACATTTCTGACATGAGCAGTTTTGGTAGAGTGTGGGAATGAAAGCCTGAGAGGTATGGGTTTAAGAAAGAGTGGGAAGAGAGGACATGAATAGGGGTAGTTTAAACAATTTTTTTTTCTAAAAATTTTGCTGCCAAGGGCAGTAAAGTGATTGGGTGATATTGAATGGGGAAAACAATATCAAGAGAAAAAAATGTGATAGGAGAAGTAAGAAAATGTTTACTTATTTAAAAGAATGATCCAACAATTATGCTATAAAAGAAATTCCACTTTTTAGAACTTTTAAAAACAATAAAAATGGAAGTGATAACCTCAGCAATATTTTTTCAAAATGTATCTCTTCTAGTCCTTGATTCACTTTCCTGCTGCAATTGCTTCTAGAATTTCATTTGCTAATCATTCTCCTCTGATGCCTCCTCCCAGTCCAAACTCTTCCACCTCACTATCTTCCCTAAACCAGCTCATCTTCTTGAAATTTTCAGAAGGCTCACACTCTCAAACAGCCTAGATCTTTCTCTTTCTGCAGTAGCATTTACATCACAAGAGATTCAGAAACCTACCATCAAAAACTCTAGAAAGTGAGTGCTTGGGATCAGAAGTGAGCAGTAGATAAAAATGAGGGGGAATTAGAGAATATCCTCATGTTAAAAAATTCTTTTCTCCTTCACATATGAATTAATGTTTGTGGTTTTGTTTGCTTTGGACCAGATTGGTTTTTGCTTTGGACCAGATTGGTTTCAAGCTGCTCTGAGAGTCCTTGGACTTCAAGGAGATCAAAACAGTCAATCATAAAGAAAATCAACCACAAGATTCATTGGAAGGGCTGTTGCTAAAGCTGAAGCTAAAATCCTTTGATCACCTGATGTGAAGAGCCAACTCATTGGAAAAGATCTGGATTCTGGGAAAGACAAAAGGCAAAAGGTAAAGAGAACTGCAGAGGACAAGATGATTAGATATCCACCGACTCAGACATGAATTTGAGCAAACTCTGGGAGATAGTGGAGAACAGAGGAGCCTGGCATGCTGCAGGTCATGAGGTTGCCAAGACTTGGACACAACTTAGTGACTGAACAAAAACGACAAACCAGAACAGCATCAGGAATATAATTGGGAGAAAGGTTTTCCATTGAAAATTGGGTTGATGCTAAACTAATTGAAATACAGAACAATAAGGAATGTTAGATACTCTCGAGGCTTTCTTTGCTCTCTTACTTGTCAAGAATGCTAGGAATTAAAACCTGCTAAACCACATCAATAATTAAGATTTTGTATAACATCTTTTACATGATTAAAGTAACTTTTTTTCCTTGAGGCTGGCATAATAAAAAATCTTTGTTCATATAAACAGCATTGTAATTTATTTTTCTACATATTTATATTTTTACCTAATCACAAGTTATGACCAACCTAGACAGCATATTAAGAGCCAAGACATTGCTTTGCCAACAAAGGTCCGTCTAGCCAAAGCTTTGGTTTTTCCAGTGGTCACGTATGGATGTGAGTTGGACTGTGAAGAAAGCTGAGCGCCGAAGAATTGATGCTTTTGAACTGTGGTGTTGGAGAAGACTCTTGAGAGTCCCTTGGACCACAAGGAGAGCCAACCAGTCCATCCTAAAAGAAATCAGTCATGAATATTCACTGGAAGGACGATGCTGAAGTTGAAACTCCAATACTCTGGCCACCTGATGCGAGGAACTGACTCATAGGAAAAGACCCTAATGCTGGGAAAGATTGAAGGTGGGAGGAGAAGGGGATGACAGAGGATGAGATGGTTGGATGGCATCACTGACTCAATGGACATGAGTTTGAATAAACTCCAGGTGTTGGTGATGGACAGGGAGGCCTGGTGTGCTGCAGTCCGTGAGGTCAAAGAGTGATACACACCTGAGCGGCTGAGCTGAACTGAATCACTTCATAGCATTAAGTACAACCACTGGATTATTGGAGTTGCCTGTGTGTAAGTCATTTCAGTCATGTCTGACTCTCTGTGACCCCACGGACTGTAGCCGACTGGGCTCCTCTGTCCATGGGATTCTCCAGGCAAGAATATTAGCATGGGTTGCCATTTCCTTCCTGACCCAGGGATTGAACCCTCATTTTTTACATCTCCTACTTTGGTAGGTGAGTTCTTCCCATAATTATGACCTTAATTATCTTAAATACTTGAATCACAATATTTTGAAATTATCACAGCCTTAAAATAATACTGAAGGTCAAAGGTTTATCTCTATGGAATTATTTATCTAGATAATTTTAAAATGTTATACATATTTTTATCCTTATTTAAAATTAGAAAAAGATGACACCAAAGGCTAAGCAATGATCAGAAAATTTCTGTTGACTATAAAAATACAATGTGACATTTTCTCTTATATCTTAGAAATGACAGGGAATACTTTCTTTACATTTGACTTATTTGCTGTCAGATGTGACTGAGGCTACTTAGCACCAAGATATCCTTCAGTAGAAGAATGAATAAATGGTGGTATATTCATACAACGGAATATTTTTCAGCAATAAAAAATTAGCTGTCAAACATGGAGGAAATTTAAATGCATATTACTAAGTGAAAGATGCCAGTCAGAAAAGGCTACATACAATAGGATTCACACTATATGACCTTATGGAAAAGAGAAAACTATAGAGAGAGTAAAAAGATCAGCGGTTGACAAGGGTTAGGGAGAAGGATGAATAGGTGGAGCACAGGAGATTTTCAGAGCAGTGAAACCACTCTGTATAATACTGTAATGATGAATATATGCCATCAAGCTTTTGCTAAAATTCATGGAGGTTTTTTTTGCAACAGAGAAGGAAACCTAATGCAAACTGTGAATTTAGTTAACAATATATAAATATTGATTCATCAATTATAACACATGCAAGATGTTTATAATAGGGAAATAAATGGGGGAGGATATGAGAACTCTGCTTTTGTAAACTTAAAACTATTCCAAAAATAGAGTCTATTAAATTTAAAAAGCTCATCATTAATTTTTGTTGTTACAATGGATAAGCTTTAGTCTCATGATATAAATTAATTGCAGAAACAGAATTGCTATTGGTTTGCTTTAAAAAAAATCCAGTCTAGTCTATGGTAAGATATAGGGTAGCCCTATAGTTATATACTTTAAAAAATGGTTGCTCTTCTAATTGCACATAAGTGACAAAGAGCTGCTGATGTGGAAGAGAAGGAATTATTTTGCTGTAGGTGGGTAGCCTACTAGAAGGCCTGGTGTTATATAGTAGTAGTTTCTTAAAATATTTCATAGTTGGTATCTTTCAGATAAGCAATGGAAGCTTCCTTTGGATTCTGCGTCCATTTTATAGAACTGAAATGGTTACAGAAGAGATGTAAGGACAGAATAAATGATAATTAGCATTAAAGATACAGAAGATAGTTTTTTTTGGTAAAGATACATGAAGATAGTTCATGTTAGTTACTACATAAAAGATGAATAAAGGGCACATAAATTTAATCAAATTAACCAGAATCTTATTGAATAACTCTCTCATATAACCATTTCACAGTCTGATTTATTTTAGGTTACCAGACACTTGATAAACAACAAGAATTTTAAATGTACTTGGCTAAGGTCTGTCATTTACTTGAGAAAATAGAAAAATGAAACCTTAAACTATATCAGATTTTATGGTAATCATTTGAACTCTAATAAAATTCTAATTGGTTTACCAGTGAATTTTTTAGGGTTCTTATTATTGATGATCAATTTCAATTTGCTTTCATGTATTTCATTTCTCTCTTCATCATCTGTCTTTTAATATTGTGAAACCTGGTAATAATAGCTTCATTTGAATTTTATGAACCCAGTGAATGTCTTTTTATGATGCCTTTTTCATTTTTAGAGAAAAAGACATTCCCAGCCTCAGAAGGTTATTTCTTTAAGCGTTATATGAAAGCTAGTAAAATTGGTTTAACTGTCCTGACCCTTTCAGTTTTTGCCAGTTTTCCATTTCACTGTCTCAAATAAAATTGCATCTCAAGTTTTTAGTAGCTATCAGAAGTTGAAGTACCAAAGATAAAAACTGAAGTTAAAGAAAACCTCAATATTATATGAAAACAAATCCTATGAAGGATATCATAGTATAATTGCAATTATATTATCCATTTGGATATAAAAGAGTAAAAAAAGTTTTATTTTGTAACTACTCTGAAATTCATACTGTAATACCCCTACTCATTAAATATTTCCACATATTTGGCACTTTTATAGTAATAGCTAGGAAGTCAGGATGGCCTAGTGGTGTAAGGCTCTGCGTTCAGGTCACAGTCTCCCCTGGAGGCATGGATTCATATCTCACTTCTGACAGTATTCTAGTTTTGGGCTTCCCTGACAGCTCAGTTGGTAAAGTATCTGCCTGAAGTGCAGGAGACCCCAGTTCGATTCCTGGGTCAGGACGATCCGCTGGCAAAAGGCTACCCACTCCAGTATTCTTGGGCTGCCCTGGTGGCTCAGCTGGTAAAGAATCTACCTGCAATGCAGGAGACCTGGGGTTGAGCCCTGGGATGGGAAGATTCCCTGGAGAAGGGAAAGGCTACCCACTCCAGTATTCTGGCCTGGAGAATTCCATGGAATGGATAGTCCATGGGATCACAAAAGAGTCGGACACTACTAAGCGACTTTCACTTTCATATTTTTCATAATAATAACTAATATCAGCTGTGCACTTAATATGAGATATTGCCAAGTTAATCATATTAGCAGAGGAAGATTTTGCCCAACAAGAGAATATTAATGTTTTTAGCACAGAACAAGCACTCAGTACAAATCATCTATTCTTATTACTCATTTTAGGGCATTGCTTTGTTTTTAAACTGAGATTTCTTTCTTCCTAAATTGAGATTTCATGCATGTACAATGAAACACACAAGTATACATTCTGGATGTACAATTCAATGAGTTTTATAAATAATTACATCCGTGTAACACACACTCAATCAAGATAGAGAATAATTTGATCTTCCTAGAGAAGTCTTTCTTGCTCCTTTCAGCAGTTCTGAGTAGAGTCAACTTCTCTTCAGACTCCCAGGCAAGAACACTGGAGTGGGTTGCCATTTCCTTCTCCAATGCATAAAAGTGAAAAGTGAAAGTGAAGTCGCTCAGTCGTGTCCGACTCTTCGCGACCCCATGGGCTGCAGCCTACCAGGCTCCTCCATCCATGGGATTTCCCAGGCAAGAGTACTGGAGTGGGGTGCTATTGCCTTCTACGCAGTTTTCGGCTACTGTTAATAAAATGAATACGGTTGCATTCAGTGAAAAGCAAGGAGACCTTTATAGCTAGATTTTAGAGTTTAGGCAAAGAAGTAGTGAGAGACAATGCTGGCAAAGCTCGAGTGGTGTCAATCATGAAAGGCTTTATTTTGCTAAAGGAGTTTGATTTTAATCCTCAAAGGAATGGGGGACCATTTGAGAAAATAATGTTTCCGATAATCATTCCGGACTTACTACTCAGGTAACAATGAGTAGAAGTCATGGTTTTCTGTAAGCTCTACTCTCAAAGGAGGAAAAAGATATTGCTCAGAATTAAAATATGTCAAATATTTTCTCTTAGTTAAAGCAGAGGATATAGATGTGTTTTGGGGGAAGGGACTTGGTTTGGGCCCTCATGGGATGAGAAATAAGCACCTATGCAAATAGAGATCAGTACTCAGCCATAGACTTAAGAGGATTACCCTGAAGAATTCTGGAATGCTCCCTCCAAGCTGCCTCTTCCTCTCCAGTACACTGCAACACAAATTCTAGTACCTCAACGTCCTCAGATTTGTATCTCCAATCATCTCTTTCTCCTCATCCCATGGAGACTGTCAACTTCAGTTGGAGTTTCTCCTCCTTGTACTGCAGTTTGGAAACTGACTCCAGGCAATAAGCTAGAGTCACCATGAGACAAACCTCTATTGTTTCCTTGCTCTCAAGAATTACCGTCCTCTACTGCCAGTTGTCCAACTTATGAAATCAGTAAGTATAAATACATAAAAAATTTAGTTTTCTATGTGCTTACAGTAAAAGTATAATTTTCACAGCTCTTCATCTTTATGGAAGTAAACATTTTATTTTTGTAGCTAGTACTAGGTTGGCTAATATGTCTATTTCCCACTGCACTGTAAGCCATTTATCATTTATTTTGGTTTTTTGCCTTTGTTCAGTAGCTCAGAAAAATAGGACCCTGGGTGGACTTTGTCCTCAGGGTCTAGAAGAGGCAGTGCTAGACTGAAGAACACAGAGGAGCCTGGAATATACTTACCCCCTAATTCTTCTTCATTTTAGACACTGCTCAAGTCTGGGCATACATGTATGTCTTGTGAAAGTCTTCAGAATCTTTGCCCAGTGGGTACCAAGACAAACTTTGAAGAAAATAAGGAACTGTTTTCTGTTTAGTAATTTACTACACCAGAATTGTTCAGTTCCGTTCAGTCGCTCAGTCATGTCTGACTCTGCGACCCCAAGGACTGCAGCACACCAGGCCTCCCCGTCCATCACCAACTCCTGGAGTTTACTCATACAGATTTCTCAAGAGACAGGTCAGGTGGTCTGATATTCCTATCTCTTGAATTTTGCCCAGTTTGTTGTGATGCACACAGTCAAAGGCTTTGGCACAGTCAATAAAGCAGAAGTAGATGTTTTTCTGGAACTCTCTTGCTTTTTCAATGATCCAATGGATGTTGGTAATTTGACCTTTGGTTCCTCTGCCTTTTCTAAATGCAGCTTGAACATCTGGAGTTCACGATTCACCTACTGTTGAAGCCTGGCTTGGAGAATTTTGAGCATTACTTTGCTAGCGTGTGAGATGAGTGCAATTGTGCAGTAGTTTGAGAATTCTTTGGCATTGCCTTTCTTTGGGATTGGAATGAAAGCTGACTTTTTCCAGTCCTGTGGCCACTGCTGAGTTTTCCAAATTTGCTGATATATTGAGTGCAGCACTTTCACAGCAACATCTTTCAGGATTTGAAATAGCTCCACTGGAATTCCATCACCTCCACTAGCTTTGTTCATAGTAATGCTTTCCAAGGCCCACTTGACTTCACATTCCAGGATGTCTGGCTCTAAGTGAGTGATCACACCATCATGATTATCTGGGTTGTGAAGTTCTTTTTTTATTTTCGTGAAGTTCTTTTTTGTACAATTCTTCTGTGTATTCTTCCCACCTTTTCTTAATATCTTCTGCTTCTGTTAGGTCCATACCATTTCTATCCTTTATTGTGTCCATCTTTGCATGAAAATTTCCCTTGGTAACTCTAATTTTCTTGAAGAGATCTCTAGTCTTTTCTATTCTGTTTTCCTCTATTTCTTGCACTGATCACTGAGGAAGGCTTTCTTATCTCTCCTTGCTATTCCTTGGAACTCTGCACTCAAATAGATGTATCTTTCCTTTTCTCCTTTGATTTTTCACTTCTCTTCTTTTCTCAGCTATTTGTAAGGCCTCCTCAGACAGTCATTTTGCTTTTTTGCATTTCTTTTCCTTGAGGATGGTCTTGATCCTTGCCTCCTGTACAATGTCATGAACCTCTGTCCATAGTTCTTCAGGCACTCTTGTCTATCAGATCTAATGCCTTGAATCTATTTGTCACATCCACTGTATAATCGTAAGGGATTCGATTTAGGTCATATTTGAATGGTCTAGTGGTTTCCCTACTTTCTTCAACTTAAGTCTGAATTTGGCAATAAGGAGTTCATGATCTGAGCCACATTCAGCTCCCAGTCTTTATTTGCTGACTGTATAGAGTTTCTCCCTCTTTGGCTGCAGAAAATATAATCAATCTGATTTCAGTATTGACCATCTGGTGATGTCCATGAGTCTTCTCTTGTGTTGTTGGAAGAGGGTGTTCGCTATGACCAGTGCATTCTCTTGGCAAAACTCTGTTAGCCTTTGTCCTGCTTCATTCTGTACTCCAAGGCCAAATTTTCCTGTTACTCCAGGTGTTTCTTGACTTCCTACTTTTGCATTCTAGTCCCCTATAAAGAAAAGAACTTCTTTTTTGGGTGTTAGTTCTAGAAGGTCTTGTAGGTCTTCATAGAACCATTCAACTTCAGCTTCTTTATCATTATTGATTGGGGCATAGACTTGGATTACTGTGATATTGAATGGTTTGGCTTGGAAACAAACAGAGATCATTCTGTCATTTTTGTGATTGTATCCAAGTACTGCATTTCGGACTCTTTTGTTGACTGTGAGGGCTACTCCATTTCTTCTAAGGGATTCTTGCCCATAGTAGCAGATATGATGGTCATCTAAGTTAAATTCACCCATTCCAGTCCATTTTAGTTTACTGATTCCTAAAATGTTGGTGTTCACTCTAGCCATCTCCTGTTGGACAACTTCCAATTTGACATGATTTATGGACCTAACATTCCAGGTTCCTATGCAGTATTGCTTTTAAGGCATTGGACTTTACTTCTATCATCAGTCACATCTACAACTGGGTGTTGTTTTTGCTTTTTGTCTCTTCCTTCTGGAATTGTTAAAGCACCTTGTATGTATTAGTTTGCAAGGGTGTTGCATCTATTATGTCATTTGATCCTCAGCAAAATCTCAGTGGTCTTGATTCTCACAGAAATGTCTCTGGACATTTTTTTTCTCAGAGTAAGTCACTCATTGAGAGTCACAGAGGTAGTGGTTCAAGTGTAAAAGGAGTGTGGGTTTTTAAAATATAAGAAGTGACCCGTGTTCAGGAGCCTTGATGTTTCTTAACATCACTGATGCTAATAAAGTTGTCTAAGATTATATACACCTGGAACCATGCTAGGATTTGAACCAAAGCTGTCCAAATCCAAAGTCTTAGAAAGTGTAGAGCATATTTTATTGGGAACAACATCAATTATACAAATGCAATTCATTAATTTTGTATCTTTTCCCTTACAATGTGATTTTCTGATCTTTAATGGTAATTTCTATTTGCTGAATTAATATCTGATTTATTTGACTTAGTTTCAGCAGTGTTTGATTTTAGATTGCTCTTTCACTAAAATCTGCAAGGAAGAGAAGCATTACTGAATAATAACTTTTCAATCTATAGTGGCTGAATTGTGATTAATTTGATTTATCAAACTTTGATTTTTGTCTTCTTAGGTATCTAAAGTCTTTGTTGTTTAGTTGTTTAGTTGCTAAGTCATATCCAACTCTTTTGGGACCCCATGGACTGTAGCCCACCAGGCTCCTTTGTCCTTGGGATTTTGTCCCTGAGATTTTCCAGGCAAGAATACTGGAATGGGTTGCCATTTCTTTCTCCAGACCCAGGGATTGAACCCACGTCTCTTACATCTATCTCCTGCATTGGCAGGCAGCTTCTTTACCAAAGAGCCGCCTGGGAAGCCCTATCTAAAGTCTTACAAAATAGCGAATTTTGCAAGTTTCTAGGACTGCCTTAGAAGCAGATTTCAAGTCACATCATGTTTTTCTTAAATTGTTTTTGCATTTATACTAAATATGACTGAACATTTATACTGAACTTATTTTCTTCAGTACTTTGTCTCTGGTACCCACTGGGCAAAGATATTGAAGATTTTCATAAGACAAACATGCCCTCTGATCATATTTATACTTCATTTATTTTGAACTTATAAATGAAACAAATATATGTTTCTGGAAAGCAATAATAACATCAATCACACATCCTCCTCAACGTGGTTTCATGTCTACTTTTTACAAAGCATTTTCCAATTATCACATTATTCGTAAAACAAGCTGATGAAGTACATAGAGGTGGTACTTTCCCTCCTACATACAAATGCTGAAACTGATATGCAGAGCTGGCTAAGCATTGGTCCCAGGAAGCAGAATATGTGTGGGAAGGAAGACTGAGTCAATAACTTAGATCTCCTGATGTTCTGCCTACCAGTCTTTCAGTTTTCACTGTCAGCTTTAACAGACAGAATGTTCTGCACATGACTGTATTCTCAGAAGAGCTGGCCATTCCCCCCATGCTGTTCTCCCCCGCACCCCCCATGAACTATAGCAGTAGAGAGCAGGCTCACTGGCCCTCATATTCTGCAAAGAAAGTGAATTTAACCTAATCCAAAAATAAGTATGTTGTACTGTCAAAGCATTTTAAAAATTAATATTTAAAATACTCTATGACTTTATTATAATGGTTCTCAGAGTCATGTTTAATCTTCATGGTAAATGCCAAAGAAACTTCATCCAGATTGAAATGAGAAAATAATGTTAAGCTGAAAGAGGCAGAATAAAATAATATTTTCTTTTTATCTCTCAAATTAGGATTTATCCAACTAATAACATTTCAGTCTTCATGTGCATTTAGCAATACACTGAGCAGTGCATGCTTACTTTAGGGATTCTGATGAATCCTATGAAATAAGTGAGTTTGCTGGTAACTGCGCAGCAGACAGCAGTTCATCATTTTTAGTAGTTAAATCTAACTAAGTGATAATATCAGGAAAAAGATCAGACCTATGAAAACTGCAATAAGAATTAAAATGGCTAATTTTCTTAGAACACAGCATATGTGTTTTGTTTTGAAGTGTATATAATTAGAGGGTCTTTAATGAAGAGAAGAATGTAGTTTATGTTGATCTCTTTCCTTTGAATGATCCCTCGTTTCCTCCTTTGAAATCTAATAGTACTTTGTGCAATTTTGAGATATTTGTAACAAATTACACTCTCTACAGTAATTTATAGGTATTTCTAGACTCTCCCTAAATATAAGAACTTTTCTCCAGGTTGGGCACATGGTGGATAATCCTTTTTTTCCTATAACACCTTACTTAGTGTCTGGTTAAAAACATTTGACTACTGAACACATTATTCAAAATCATGCTTAATAAAATCTTTCTCAAAATTCCTCCCTTTAGAACTTTGCCTTCTTAGGATTCTCTGGAAAGAGGGAGAAATTGGCCAGCACAATAAGAATAAATTTTACAGGATTGCAGGATAGAATCTACAGGTAAGTCTAACATCTGTCTGCAGAGGAGGCAGCTTGCCAACCAGTTTACCCTTGCTTTTCTGGAATGTGGCTTTTTGCCTTCTAAAGTTTAGATATTGTTAGTCAAGTTTTTATTTTTTAAAATTTTTTCTGGGAGCATAGTTGATTTACGATTTTGTGCTAATTTCAGGCATACAGCAAAATAAAAGATTTTTACTTTAAATCTTCCTTGCGTGTGTGTACTCAGTTGCTCAGTTGTGTCTGACTCTTGAGACCCCGTGGAACCTGCCAGGTTCCTCTGTCCATGGGATTTCTCAAGCAAGAATATTAGAGTGAGTTGCCACTTCTTCCTCCAGGGAATCTTCCCCATCCAGGGATCGAACCCAAGTCTACTGCATTGCAGGCAGATTCTTTACCACTGAATCACTCTATCAGAGTCTTAAATCTTCCTTATAGCTTTTCAGATATGTTTTGTGGACCCACATTAAAAATTAACCTGACCTGTGTGAGGAAGTGAAGTAGGATAAGGGTTCAGAATGCTTCCTATTGTCCCAGAGAATTACAGAAATGAAGAGAGCTCTCCATGAAGAAGGGCATGGCTGTGTAATGAAAAGCACAAGGTCTATAGCAGATAATATTCTAACAGACATCATTTAACAGACATAACAGACATCATCATAAAATCCTAATATTTTATCAGTAAAGAATTTTTTGGGGTGTATCGAGGACATTGTTTATCTTAAAAATCTTTGCACAATGTAATTATACTCATTAATCATTCACATGCTGATACTTAAAGACATGTTTACATGCTAAAGTAAACAGGCTTTGAAAGTGAAGCACCAGTAAAACAAATGTTTGTTGAAAGGGAGAATTAGAAAGACCAAGTTCACTTCTTTTGAGATTTTACTGTAGGTCTGCTCTGGATAAGGTTGAGCATTTCATTTACCACTGTCTTCCCTTTCTGAGCCTTTATTCTCAGTATTTGAGAAGAAACCGTATCTTATAATGACATTGAAGCTGCTGTTCCTCTCCTGGGAGCTGTGTTAACAATAGCACATTCCTCTAGCAATCACTGTGAGTGGCAAGGCATGGGAGCTTTCCAGGTTCATGCCTTCTGGAAATGTTTTCCGGCATTCTTCTAGCATCAGGTTAATCTGAAGCCTCTGTTAACACATTGTGTTGTTATTAGTATATTATAACTGCCTCATGGATATAAAGAGATAATATCAAGAGATGAATATGTATTCTAAAAATACAGGCCAAAGAAAAGTAAGGTTGACATTTTATTATAGTAGAATCTACTGAATCAAATTTACGCTTGTCAAAAGATGGTAAACGGTCTTTGAAAAACACGGCAAAAGAGCTTTCCAACTATAACAGAAGTCAGCTGGTGGCTGAAAGGTCAGAAATATCAGCCACGGTCAAAAGAATTGTGAGAATTACATTTTATCTTTTGCTTTTCATATGAACAGTGACTTACCTATCAGGGACTCAGAAGGAAGCTACATTTTGTATGCGTCTTAGTTTAGTTGATGTTATCTGTGAGCTGATATCAATTTCCTTGTTTGCTGAAATTGACTGGACAAAACATCTCTCTGCTTAATGCTGCAAAATGCCACCTTAGTCTCTTTTATATTTATGAATACTTAATTTTGGTTGAGTTCATGAATAAAGAAATAGAAAATTGTAATTATTTTGGCTTTTTAAAAAGTTTTTAAATGAAGACTTTAGCATTCATAAAATGTTCAGAGGGTTCCTCTATCAATCGTTGTCACAGCAGGAAACAGATGACATACACAAATTGGAATAATTTGAGGAAATTTGAATAGGGGACTATTTATAAGAAAATCATGGTGAATAATACAATACCCTTAAGCTCGTACCACATATAGGACAGGAACCCCCAAGGCCTAAAGTGGCAAGTAACCGGAAGAAGAGGCACAGAGACTGGTGTAAAGAGGATTGTGTGACAGTAACTGTGATCTTCAGGTGAGCGATGATGTCATCCCACCATGCTCTCCTCCCCTCCTCTGAAGTGAGAGGCAGAGGACAGGCACTCGGACCCATTCTCATTTTCCGTTCTGTTTTCCTATTCAGATGCTAACTGGTGGAACCCACACTTCATATCTGCTGAACTAGGTGGACTGAGTTGACTGTAGGATTAAAGAATGAACAGATTTAACAGGAAAGAGTACCTATGAAACATGCAATTTTCAAAATCAACTAGGCAGTTGGATATATGATTGGATTCTGGAAACCATGAAAAATATACAGACTGAGCAGATAGATTAGAGAATTAAATCTTCCCCCAAAATGATTTAGGTTTTATTTATTTATACATTTTGGTGTCAGGCATATTTTATACACAAGGAAAAAAGAGCATTGAAGTAAAAACCTTTGGGGATACCAAGATTGAACATTTTTTTTTAGGTGGAAAGGAGTTACCAAAAAACAGTATGGAGAAAAATAGAGTCATCAGTATTTTCAGATGTCAAAGGCTGATAAAGTAAGATGAGGCTATTGAACTACTCATCAAATTTGGTGATTAAATGCTGTTGGTAAACTTTACCAGAGAGATATTAGTGCAGAATTGTGGTAGAAGTTCCACAATGCATTGAAAAGTGACTGCAGACCGGTGTAGTCATAAATGTAGACTACTGTATAGTCATAATGGTAGACTATTCTTTTCAGTGGCCTTACATTGAACTAAGAAGAGGATCACACAGTGGAGGAGCCTGGGTGCTGTGCATAAAAAGAGAGGTGAGGCTCCTGTAAGGGGGAGGAGGTGGCGAACACAGGAAAAGAACTATCAGTGAGGCATATTTTCATACAAGAAAGCAAAAGATCAGGTAATGAATTCAGGAGGAGGAATGAACCTTGCAAGAGGAGAAATTAGAGAGAAGGGATTGAGGTTTAGATACATTTACAGGTAGAGATATTGAGAAAATTAACTTTTAATAGTCTAATTGCTCTCTGGCAAGTTTTGGAGATTTAATATAGTTGAAGTTGTACTATAGGAATGGGAGGAGTTGACCAACTGGATAGAAAAGGGTTTCTGGGGACTTCTGAAAAGTTGTTATGGGCTGAATTGTGTTCAACAAAAATATTGCTGAAGTCTGAACCACAAGTTCCTATGTGATTGATTTTGGACATGGGATCTCTATAGAGGTGGTTCAGTTCAAATGAGGTCATTAGGGTGAGTTCTATTATGCCTACTTGTCAGGGGACATTTAACTTTAAGGAATCCAATATGTTGTACTTTTCTTCCTTTGTGTGCCATTTCTCAAGGATTCTCTGTTCTTTATCAGTTCCTGTTCCGGGAACGAGTAGAGCTGCATGCAGTTCTCAGGACTGAGATCATGGGAAAGGGTATCTGCTCGGATTCCTTTCAGTAACTCCCTTCAGTGACTCTTTTCAGCATCAGCAACCTTGTTTGTATTAGACTACCCATTTTGTTGCAACTGATGGAATTTCATTCTTTGTAATAGCTGAGTAATCATTTTACTAAAGATATATAAGATTGCATTTCTGCTAATAAAATACCCTTGCTCCACTAGAGACCTGGGTCCCCTGTGTCCTTCTTTCTGTCTTCATTCTCTTCGGAGCATGGAAGCCTGCGAAGCTCACTTTCTCGCTCGGGCTTTCAAGACCTCCTTGAGAGGATGCCCTCTGCCTTTGTGAGCAGTACAAGTCCTGTGCATGGACTTTATTGGTTTTCCACGTAACCCGAGAGATACTGCTCTCTCTCTTCCCTTTTCCCTCTCTCTTTTCGTTGACTCTGGTCCACCAGGCCCGGGTCTATAAAGAAGACCACAATTAGGATGGGTTCTATTATGCCTACTAAATGCTCTACTGCTTTTTTGCTCAAGTGACGTTGCTCAGTCTTGTCCGACTCTTTGCGACCCCATGGACTGTAGCCTGCCAGGCTCCTCTGTCCATGGGATTTTCCAAGCAAGAAAACTGGAGTGTGTTGCCATTTCCTTCTCCAGGGGATCTTCCTGACTCAGGGATCGAACCTGGGTCTCCTGCACTGCAGACGGACTCTTCATCATCTGAGCCACCAGAGAAGACTATTGCTTTTTTAGTTGTAGAATTTTCAAAATGTAATAATGTCTCATCTTCTGTGGATGACAGGGTAGCTGAAAAATAGCTGCAAATATTTTGCTACTCCTTCCATTGAGAGGTCGAATCCAGTTTTCTTTCCCTTGAATTTGGACTGGTCTCACTTAACTCTACCATACAATGCAGCAAAACAAACTCTCCAAAACTTTTGAGGCAGAGTGATAAGCAGCTTTGTAGCTTCTGTCCAGGACTTTTGAGGTACTCAACCCTCTGAATCTAGTTACCACGGTCTTAGAAACTGGAGGAAGGTGTGAGGAGATGTTCATGGGAAAAGGAACTCAGGTTCCCAGATGACAGATGGCAACTGAGTTCACAGTCCACAGCCAGCCTCAACTTGCTAACGAGTGAGTAAACCTCCAGCCCTCATTGTTACTGTATGAAGCGGAGGTGAGTTGTTCCTGCCATTTCCTGCTTGAATTGAAGATGGATGAACAAGATAAATGGTAGTTGTTTTTCTAAGTCACAAAGTGTTGAGTTGGTTTCTGTTTTTGTTTGTTTTGCAGCAATGGGTAATTGGAACAGAGAGAATGTCTTCTTATGCCCACAGCAAAGGACTGCTAAATACTTCATCAATATGGCAGGTATCTGAATGTTTTTAGGGTTTATTTCCCATTCTCTTGTTCACATGTGACTTATCATCACGTAGAGAATACCTAACAGTTTCTGCTTACATCTCTAAATAATATGATGTCATCAGTTAGATAGCATCACCAACTCAATGGACATGAATTTGAGCAAACTCCGGAACACAATGAAGGGCAGGGATGCCTGGAGTGCTGCAGTCCATGGAGTCACAGAGAGTCGGATATGACTGGGAGACTGAACAACCACAACTTCAGCATAATGGACCAGTGTGATGTTATAAAGAACGTCACATGGCCTGCTGAGGGAAACACAGTACCTTCTGTGAGAGGAAAGAGAATATTAACTAAAACATGTAGGACTTTGCTAATATTTTCTGGCAGAAAGTAGATTTGGGGGATATGGAAATAGGGAAGGCAAGATATAAAAGTGGATACAAGAAAGTTTTGTACTATAAAGCTGCTCTCTCACACCTCGTAATTTAATATCCTGTCATTGATACCTGGAGCTGGTCCTAATACAGTTGCTGGGATCATTTCTTGAAGCTTGGGTAAAACAATGGACCGTGACAGTGATGTCGAGATGCTGAGATATAAAATCATACATAGTAAAATGAATTATTTATAAATAAGCTAAAATAAGACAAAAACAAATAAATCATCATTAATGGACAGTTTTTGAAACTCATGGGGTTCAGTATGTGGACATTTAATTTCCTCCTTTTTTTTTGGAAATTATTTTCTATTTTCTGTTAGTAGTGATCTTTTTATCTGTAATATGAGAATAAGTTCTTATTCCACTGCAGTTTTCAAAAGAGATGATCCCTTTGATTTTGCAGGCTATTTCCCTCAGTATCAGTTTCATTCCACAAAGCAGTGAAGAAAATGTGTCAATATTCTGTAGGCTTTAAATGTGTTCATGAGAAAGCAATGGGTATTTCAGTGTGATCATAATTTTGCCTCATTTCCTATCATATCTGCATTTGGATTTAAAAACACTAAACTATTCTGAATCAAAATTATTTAGTCAATGATAACTGGATTCTCATTTTCATGTGTTACTCCTACGTATTGAAAATATGCATTAAGTTGAAAGAAACAGAAGTGGAAATTAGAAGAGGAAAAGAAATGGAGAAACAAAACACATAGAAAATATCCTGAAATTAAGTCTTCATCTAGTTAAGCATTGAAAGTATAGCGTTTCTATTTTCATCTTTTGCATCTTTTCCATGTAACACCTGACATACTGTATATTTTTAAATATACATTTTTTAAGAAGAGCAACATACAAAAGAGCCATAGACCATGAATGTTCAGTCAAATGAATGTCCTGAAGTGAACAAACCAATGAAACATGCACCCAAAACAAATAAAAGAATATTGCTGCAACCTAAGAATTTCTTCATTACCCACTTCTAATCACTGCTATCCCATCCAGTGGTAACCACTATCTTGATTTATAATAGTACAGATTTGTTTTGTCTACTTTTGAACTCTCTGTTTGGGATAAGACAGAATTTATTCTTTATATTTACAAAATGTAACATGTCAACTTTATCATATAAAAAAAAGATAATGATATTAGCAACTTTTCTTATTAGAAGTTTGCCTGAGAAATTGTAGGGTGAAATAAAGCAACTGTTAGGATATGTACATCGAAAGTAGGTTTTTAAAAATGTGTTTTATGTGAAATACTGTATATGTTTATTTATATATTTTATGTGATAAATACAAAAGGAAAGGTGAGGTAGAAAGCAAGAGATAAAAATAGGAGAAGAGAGCAGGGACGATCACTAGCATATGTTTTCGGAAGAGGCTGAAGGGGATGAAATCCAGAGCACAGATGACGTGCTTGCTTTTAGATCAGATCTATACTTTGTGACAGGTAAAAGGCGGGAGCAACTCTGCAGATGCAGTGAGGTCTAGGGCTGGGATAATGAAGAATCCCATCTGACGGTTCAAGGAGAAGGCCTGAGCCTATGCTAAGTGTCCAGCGGTGGATTGTTCAGAGGCGAGAGAAGGGATTAACCAGGGAGATGCTCTGGGCTCTATGACAGCTCCATCCACGGGCTTGGTGAGTGTGCACCAAGTGTGGTCCCTGTTTGATGCCTTGTTATGTGATTTATCCTTGTGGTGTAAAGGATAAATAGAGACAGGAGAGACAGAGGGCTCATTCAGCATGGTTGTTCATTGCTTTTGCTTGCTTATTTTTATATGCCTATATTTTGTTTTAAGATAGGTTAGGAATGAGAGGAACAAATTAGGAGACTGGAGTAGTGGGCAACTATATCTGCTAGACTGGAAATTCCTGAGATTTTCTTAAAAGTACGAGGGGCATTAAAAACATCTAGGAAAAAATTTTAGATTGTGTTTCAAAAAACATAGAAAAGATTAGTTGATTGCATTCTAAAATAGGTGTTCTCTGTTATTGGCTTACAGCGTCTTGTTCTTTCCCTTCGTAGTATGTAGCATTAATTACCATGTTTATTTGTCTGCGTGTTTATTTGTTTAATGTATGTGTCTTCTAGTATGATATACTTGTAACTGTAGGTATTTGTTTAGTTGAGCTCCACTGAGGCGCAATAATATTTATTGTGTTGAATGTACGGAGTCCATGTCAAAATTTTCCTCTGAATATTAGCATGAGGGTCTGTTCATGTATAGCATCTCTTCTTGCCTCCTAAAGGTTTCAAATCACTGGTTTCAAATCAGTGATAAACAAAGACAGTAGGTTTTGAAGCTTAAGTGATGTCATGTCTTAGAGTCTTCTTTCTCATTTGTAGAGAGAATGCATCAAGAAGAAAAGATTGCAATCCAAAATAATAAAAATTGAAGCCATTTCTCCATTTCAAGAAAGCGAGGGAATTTAACTCAGGGGAAACTGTTTATGCAAGGTTAGGGGAAACTGTTTATGAGAGGTTAGGCGCTATCTGCTGCTGCTGCTGCCGCCAAGTCACTTCAGTCGTGTCCGACTCTGTGCGACCCCATCCCTGGGATTCTCCAGGCAAGAACACTGGAGTGGGTCACCATTTCCTTTCCCAATGCATAAAAGTGAAAAGTGAAAAGTGAAAGTGAAGTCGCTCAGTAGCATCCAACTCTTTGCGACCCCATGAACTGCTTGGGGCTATCTAGTTTTAGTGAAATAAATTGAGAAAAGCAGGAATTTAATTGTCCTGTATAATAAAGAATTGAGAAATGGTGAGCAATATAATAGTCCCCAACAGAGTTATTTTGTGGGAGAATCATAAAGGAAATTCGATAAGAAATTTTGACTGAAAGAAATGTAGCCCTGAAATGGTAGTGTCAGGCGGGAGGCGGAGGGGTCGTGGAGCCTATAGCCAGTTACAAATTTTCAGTGACAGTGATGAATAGTAACTGATACCTGATATTCAATTGTGAGTCATTGCTGTTGGTTTTTGTAATTTCTCTTTCATACCCAGAGAACCTAGATACTAACAGCTTGTGTGTGTTTTGCTGCCTTAGGAAATTCAGGTGAAAAAAGCCAGGATTTTCTGTAAAGTAAGGTGATGTTGTGTGAAGATGGTAGCCACAGGATTGGTGGAGAAGCAGCCAGAGGTTCTGGACAAAATTCTAATCAAGAGATTATCACACTAACAAAATATTAAAATCCAAATACATGTTGGGGAGACGACAGATCTCACAGTTAGGAGGGATAGGACGGGCTTATATTATTTTCTTTGACTATTTAAAGATGAGCTTTCTCAGAATACTTTCAATTAGAAGATGCTCATAACCAATTACCACTGTAGAATTTGTTGCCAGGAACAAATAAGATAATACCACTGTAGCTGTTAGTATATGCAACACCTTTGTGCAAAATAGAATAAGAAGCACACTCTTTGGTGGATGAATTAGAAAAAGATGTCAATTTGGTATGGCTACATCCTGCTTTAGATGGTACAGTCCCCATCAGGGTTTGCAGATCCCTTCACCTCTGTGGCCAGGAACCTTTGTGCTATGCACAAACAGCACCCATTTAGCATAGTAGCCCTTGGGTATTGTAGTAGGCATACAGACGAATGGTAGTGATGCAAATTATTCTGGATTCCACTAGGCCAGGTATTATTTGTTTCTGGAAATTAGAGCTGATATGCTGAAGATAAAGACTTTTCAATTTTCCCTGCAATGTATCTTAATTTAAGTATGTGTGTTTGTATATGTGTGTATATTCATTCATGCATTTAGTCCTCTGCTTACAAAGTTGGTTGCTTGTATTTCTTTGAAACTGTTGATGTTCACAGGAAATTTGACTCATCTCTACTAATTCTTTTAAATACAAAGGTATTCTACATTAGTGATTTTAATGGACTTTGTTTTAGAGAGGATCTCAGAGGGTATTTTATTTGCCGTTATCATTCCAGGATAGCTCCTCCTATCTCACTGCAATCTCAGCTGCAAAGATAGCTAAGACTCCTGGAGCGGGACTGACCTGAGGGCAGAATTCGAGCCTCTAATGTTTCATTATGCTCCAGCCTCCTGCAGATCTATGTGTGCTACCCCGTGGATTCTAGATAATGGATCTTCAGATGGAGTTTTGACTCTCATGCTTCTGTGACCTCGGCATACACCAGGCAGAGCCCAGATATGCACTTCTTTTCTACTGAGCCTATACTCTAAATTCTTATGTTGTTACTGCTTTATAGGTAGCTGTCTTAGACCCAATGTGGCTACATAACTCCTCTGCAGAATTAATGAGGTTTTAATTGTAGTATGGGCATCCTTGGTGGCTCAGAGGGTAAAGAATCCACCTGTGTTTAGGAGACCTGGCTTCAGTCTCTGGGTTGGGAGGATCCCCTGGAGAAGGGAATAGTTACCCACTACAGTATTCTTGCCTGGAGAATCCCTTGGACAGAGGAGCCTGGTGGGCTACAGTCCATTGGGTCACTCAGACATGACTGAGTGACTAACACTTTCATTTTTGCAATTATACTATTACATGATTTGACATATATTTTCCAATTCCTTCTAGAGTTAATCCCCAATTCTCTCAATTCCTTGAAAAACTGGAATTTTTCAGAGTGAGAAATCGAAACAGCTTTTTATAGGCATTCGGTATGTTCAACCTTCATGTGCAGGACACAAATTTTGGAAGCAAGTTTAATAATTAATGGGAAATATGCTTCTGGCTATGTATTAAAGTATATCTAAATGCATCTGAATTCTCATCCTGCAAGGTAGTTGGAAAGACATTTGTTGAACTTGAATAGTAAATATTGGAAATCGTGGCATTTTATAACATTACAAACAAAACATGATGACAACATTATGCAGTTTAAACAAGATAAACAAATTCTTTGTATACCGTAATGGGGTTGATCGTTGTTTATCCAGTATTGGTTTCCTCTTCCTTTTTCATAACAGAATGTTAACTTAGTTTATGTATGCATGTCACTCCTACAAGGTCTATACCTCAGGGAAATGTGATCCTAACCTCAATTCCAAGGAGAGGTCAGACTGGACAAAAAGAAATCCCATCTCTCTTCTTCAATGATCAGATCAAAAGTAAGTTTGTGACCCAGTGTTGTCCTGTAAAATATGAGGTTAGGTTTTCTGATATCTTTCATGGAAATTTTTTTGGTCTTAAGTCTCTGCAAACCAGTTCTCTTTCTCCTGAAAAATATGAGCAAGGGAATTTTACACACTAGCAGTTATTCTATAATCTGATTTTTACTGTGTCAAACAACCTTGAAATCTGCCTTGCCTCTGAACTTGCTTTTGTATGAGCTTATGTATTTCCTTACTGTTAAGCCTGTCCAGTTCAGCAGGACAAACATTGAAGGCAGTAATACATGAATAGCAAAACAAACAAATAAACTGAAAAAGATTATGAAAAACAAATAAAGTGTGATAGAGAATTTAGTTTAGGGGTCAAAGAAGTCCTATTTGAAGGGATCTTGTTTAAACTGAGACCCAAAGTGTCATTTTCTAGGTAAAGATTCAGGAAAAGGACATTCCTTGCTAAGATCCTACGGTAGGAAATTTATTGGCACTTTTGAGGAACTCAGAGAAACTTAGCGTGACTCAATCAAGGGTAATGAGCAAGTAGGGAATTAGGAAACTGTATAAAATGAGGCTAGGGATATCAGCAGCAGTCAGATACTACAGAACATTTAAATTCTTGGAGGAACTGTGAATCCAATCATCAAATATCATAAGATTTTGTAAGCTAAATGGTGTGTTTCTTTTCTCTTCTTCTTGACTGCGCTGGGTTTTCTTTGCTTTGGGGAGGGCTTTCTCTAGTTGCAGTATGTGGGGGCTCCTCTTCATTGTGGTGCCCATGCTTCTCTGGGCTGTAGGCATGAGGGCTGTAAGTGGCTGTGGCTCATAGGCTTAGTTGCTCTGCCTGCATTCCATGGAATCTCCCCAGCCCAGGGATTGAACCCACGTCCCCTGCATTGGCAGGCAGATTCGTATCTGGTGTACCATCTGGGAAGTTCATGCCTTTCTTTTTTACATTGTCCCTGGCCTCATGTTAATAACCGCTCTATAAGGAGTATCTTGTAGGCACGTACATGAGTGAGGAAGGTAAATGTTCCCCCACTTTCCAAGGCTCCTACTGTTCTCTTTTTCTATTGGTGAAAACTAAGTGACCACATGTTAAATTTTCTTTTTTTTAATGCCAGCTTAGGTAGTCCAACTTTTTAATATGAGTGCAAAATTTGCAGTCCAATTTTTAGTTAACCTAAATCAGAGTTTACATTCAAATCCTGCTTGGGTAAATATGACAATGAGTTTTGTTTTCTATGGTCAGGTATAAGCTTGACTATATCTTTTTTATCAGCAACATATTAGAGGTATATTCCTGGAGGAGGGAATGGCAACCCACTCAAGTATTCTTGCCTGGAGGACTACAGTCTTTGGGGGTCACAAAAGAGTTGGACATCACTGATACAACTGAGCACTCTAGAGGAATATGCTTTTGAGGAACCCCCAGAAGAACATGTAACTCAGAATAGTAAGCCTGCCTGATGAACCTGCTTTATCACTGTCTTCTTCTTGTCCCTGCATTTAGTCTGCCATGAGGAAACCAGACTCTCCAAAAATAATGACTGGAAAGCAGAGGGAAGTAGGAATTACTAAGATTGGACCTAGAGAACTTGCATAGGTAAATGACTCTTCCCTGAATGAAATGACTAGTAGAAGTCTAAAATAAGTGGCCATTGAAGAATAGAATATTGGTCCATTAATAGCAGCTGAAATTTGTAGCATCTTGGTCTGTTGACAGGCTCCCCTTGTGGCTTAGCTGGTAAAGAATCTGCCTGCAATGTGGGAGACCTCTGTTCAGTCCCTGGGTTGGGAAGATCCCCTGAAGGGAAAGGCTACCCACTCCAGTATTCTAGCCTAGAGAATTCCATGGACTGTATAGTGCAAGGGATCACAAAGAGTCAGACACGGCTGAGCAACTTGCACTTTCACATCACTGGTCTATTGACAGTGGCTGATATAAAAAGTCTGTATTTGATGGGTGAGATAGAGTAGCCAGAATGCTCAGGGAGGTAACACTTAAAAATTAAGTAGGCAAGAACTTTATGATTTAGGGAAAACCACACAGATAATGGGGAACAGAGTTTTCTCCCAAAGAGAAGGTGATGTCAGTTTAGAAAGATTGACGAATAGATTGCAAATCAGTCAAGGCTCCAAATCCAGTGTGGAAAATGGAAAGGTAGTGAGAAGCTGAGATTAAAGAGGAAAAGTTAAAATTTTACACAACCTCCTGTTTGTTCTGCCTCAGTAACAGCTTGCTCCTTGCAAAGTCTGGATCATGTCGGTCACGTAGTCTTGGAAAGTGAGGACTTACAGTACTAGGAGCTGGAGCTTATCTCACGCACCCTTGTCCTGCTCTTTGCAATCATCCAGCCCCTGCATTCCTGCTTAATCATGCCTGTCCCTGTAAAGGTCAGGCATCCTCCCTGTCTGGACCACTGTTCCCGAGCATGAAGCCCCTTAGTTTAAATCAACCTATTAGCAGCTAGTGTTGCCCACTATAGCCTGTCTATAAAAACTCTGTAAACCCTTTGTTCAGGGCTAGGAGCTTGGAGTGTTAACTCCAAAGTAATAAATCTGAGTTCTCCAATTCTCTGAGTGTGGTGCTTGGTGGTTTTTGCAACAAGATATCCATTAAAAATAAAGGGAATAGAAACAAATTGTAATTTCTTACTGATTTCTTCATTGATCAACAGATTAAACATAATCTTTGATACACATTGAAAAAATGTAGCAATCACAACACAATTACAGCAACAAAAAGCTGTCACCATCATCATTACTGTTACTAAAGCATTCCCACTTTTAATGCTATGCACATTGCAATCATCTCTCTCACAATAGAACTTTGTGGTGGTGAGTGTTCAGTTATCTAATACTCACTGGAAGGAAAAAAAATCCAAAGCAGATTCTTTGAGGAACATCCTTTATTACCTTACTGAGATAAAATATACATTCTTTAGCCTTGTTAGATGTACATTTTGTACTTGCAGGACAAAAAAAAATCAGAATCAAAATCTTGAGAACTTCCCCATTTCTCTGTTTCATAAATAATAACTTCTAGAAGTTGTCCTACAAATCTCAGATCCTGAATTAACCTGAAGGAACACTGACAGCATGTGTGTGTGCCCAGTTATGTCTGACTCTTTGTGAACCCATGGACTGCCTCCCCGCAGGCTCCTCTGTCCATGGAATTTTCCAGACAAGAATACTCGAAAGGGTTGCCATTTCCTACTCCAGGGGATCTTCCCAAACAGGGATCAAACCTATCTCTTGCGTATCATGCGTTGGCAGGCAGATTCTTTACCACTGTGCCACCTGGGAAGCCTTTGGTATGAGATAAATGCCCTGGGTCCTTGAATTCAGAGCATTTGATAGTGGTGTCATATAGGTTGGCAAAATTAATTTATTTCCAACTGACCAAGGGTCACTAGGCACAAAGAAATTAGGGGACTTCTCTGTTATAATGAGGGGTAACAGTGACTATATATTCATAGAATATTTGTTAGAATACAAATCAGAAAATTCTAATTTTTTTCCCAACGGTAATAAAAATTTCTAGGACCTGTGTATTAGGTGTTAAAAAAAATGGATTCCCCAAATTTAAAATTCCTTTAAAGTATTATCTTAGTTCCTGCATAAAGAGTGTATGAGGGAAAAAGAATTATTCACAAAAAATTGGGTCAGGCAACCTGAATCCAGTGAACTGAATATATTGCTGGCACCTGAATCCATGACCAAGCTGCTTCTCATTTATGGTTTCTATTACCCGTGGCCTCTCCTCCTGCTCCAGCAAAGTGTGGCTTTGAAATTACAATTTCAAATGAAGCTAATAATAACATGTTTTGCTGAAGCTGTTTCTAGCAAAGTGTAAAATTCCACATTGATCGACCCTGTTTGAGTCAGTGAAAGCCAAAAACAATCAATATGACATAAAAGATACCTACATTTCTCTTTTGAATTTGAATATTGCTGGGTGAAGAGAGTCAAAATAATTTCCCCATGTTTTCTGGTTGGGCAACTATATTTTAAGACTTTTTGCTTGAATTACAGAGTAACAGTAGCAACAGTGCATACCTTAATTCTGTTTTGAATAGCAGGCTTAGTGCCCCTTTGGAAGCAATGGAATGCTCTAATTGATTGGAGAGGTTTCAGAAATATATTCACTAACTGACTTGTGGACAGTTGTAAATAATTCATTACAAAGCATCCAATTATTTCTGAATTATCCCAGTACCTTAAACATGGATGAGTGGGCCTATTGTAGATGTTGAGGAATAAATATTTGTCAAAAGAATTTAAGCTATACCTAAAATTAGGATTCTGTATTTATTTATTTACATTTATTCGTTTATCTATTGGTGATGCCCAAAGGCCAAAAAGCCACAAGTGGACTAGTCAGGGCATGAAGATACTAGTGAATTTTATAATATAAAAATAAAATTCTGTTTAATTTACACTATTCTTGAAAATTATGTAGTCTCACATGGGAAGAGATGATTTGTTTTCTGTGAAAAGTAGACTCATTCAAATAATAGAGCTGATATTATGGAAGCTCCTTTACCTCATATTCAGTTTAATCCTTTTAATCACCAGAGTGGGCGCTCCTTAATGTAGTAATAGAGTTTTACATTAATACAGCACGTGGCTCTGGGCTCCCCTGGTGGCCCAGCGGTAAAGAATCTGCCTGCCGATGCAGAAGACGTGGGTGCAATCCCTGGGTCAGGAAGATCCCCTGGAAAATGAAATGGCAACCCACTCTAGTATTCTTGCCTGGGAAATCCCATGGACAGAGGAGCCTACTGGTCTACCATCTGTGGGGTCACAAAGAGTCAGACAGGACTTAGTGACTAAGCAACAGCAGCATGTGACTTTTTATGCATATACCTTTATTTAATATCACCATGAACAAATGGCATAGAAAGACCTTTTACCATTTTTGGCTTGAAAAAATGTTACCATTTCCCTGTCATCACTTTTTTCCCATTTATAATCCACAGATACAAGCCCATATACAACCTGTGGCCCTTTTCTTGTGTATTTATCCTCTGAAATGTAGTCTTTCCATCACCATTTAATATGTGACCAGAAGATACACATGTAACTGTTTAATTAAAAAGAGCCTCGTTGAGTTGATAATTCTTTCCTTTTGATATCATTAATTGTAATGTAATCATCTTTTGTAATACCTGTTTAGATGATGTTACTTAACTTTTTACAAACTATGTCTCACATTCTGCAAATTTACTTATTAATAAATTTTATTTTAAAGTTTTCCCAGGAAAGATATCAATGCATTTATTTATTTATTTTTTCAATGCATTTATTTACAGATATTTTTTAGGACAGTCTGGAATGATGTCTGAGATCTATTAAAATGAAGTGTAAAAAAGAGACAAATGGAAATCCTGTGAGAGCTTAAAATATGCAAATTCAGAAAAATATAACTTATGGTATGTGGGAAAGAAAAATATTTAGGAATGTTTGATTTATTATACGCTCCATTTGCAAGAACAAATGTTTGTGTTAACAGGGTAATGGTGTTGCCAATAATGCTCATATGATCTTAGGTTGTACTCATAGAAACTGTGTTCAGAAAAAGCCAAAGGGGTATTGGTTATCCCATACCACAGCTCTGGAGCCACACGGCACAGGCTTTAGGGGACATACTTTGAAATCACATTACTTAGGTATCAGTCTTGTCTCATATAGACTATTTATGCCGACTTAAATGGTTGAGACTTCCCTGGTGGCCCAGACGGTAAAGTGGTAAAGCCTACAATGTGGGAGTCCCAGGTTCAATCCCTGGGTTGGGAAGATCTCCTGGAGAAGGAAATGGCAACCCACTCCAGTATTCTTGCCTGGAAAATCCCATGGAGGAAGAGCCTGGTAGGCTATAGTCCGTGGGGTCGCAAAGGGTCGGACACAACTGAGTGGCTTTTCACCATTAGATGGGTTAGTTAATAACATCTTTAAGATCCAGTTTTCTCATCTTTAAATTGGGATGATATAATAGTATTTTCTTTAGACTAATGTTTAAAAATTAAATGAGATAATCTATATATTAGTATGTTTATTTACTCAGTAATTTAAAAGTATTAATACTGAAGAAAGTAAAACGGTCTCCCAATTTGTTGTTTTTTGACTAGAGAATCCTGTTCCCTGGTAAGCAGATACCCTATGTAATCAATTTATTGATGAAATGCTTTCTGTATGTTTTTATCTTCAAGTGAACTTGGCTTTCACTGCAGCTGTCTATGAGATTGCCTGGTTTTCTGCATTCCACTATCTGTGGCCTAGAATTCACATTAAGAGCTTCCCTCACCATCCAACCCTCATCTAAATATTCTCCCATATTTGAGAGTTTTGTATTCTAGCTAGACTGCTGCTGAGTCACTTCAGTCGTGACCGACCCTGTGCGACCCCATCCCTGGGATTCTCCAGGCAAGAACACTGGAGTGGGTTGCTATTTCCTTCTCCAATGCATAAAAGTGAAAAGTGAAAGTAAAGTCGCTCAGTCATGTCTGACTCATCGTGACCCCATGGACTGCAGCCTACCAGGCTCCTCCTTCCATGGGATTTTCCAGGCAAGAGTACTGGAGTGGGTTGCCATTGCCTTCTCCGTCTAGATAGACTATCTTATCCCAAATGTTCTGTAGTAATGCGATTCCCTAATCATCACATTTTCTCATCCTTTGATGGTTTCTCAAGCAAGTAACCAGCCTTTTTGGGAAAAGTAATACAAATTCATCTTTTATTCCCAAAATTGTTCATCTATTTACATATAAAAGATATTCTTCTATTTCTCCCTTTGTTGCAATAAAAGGTGTGTAGAAAAAATTGATCAAGAAATTGAAAAATGATATGGAAATTCCCTGGTGGTCCAGTCATTAGGACTCCAGGGTTTCACTGCTGAAGGCTGGGGTTCGATCCCTGGTTGGAGAGATAAGACCTCACAAGCCACGCAACACAGCCAAAAAACAGAAAAAAAACCAAAAATGACAACAAAAAGAAATTGAAAGATAATTTATTACCAATCTTCAAATGATCCACAATAATCTACTTACAATAAACAAAATGGAGAGCTAGATTTATGCTTTGCTAATTCATTAGTTTCCCGTTTAATGGTTTCTTATCTCTAGAATTTAATATTACAGGATTTGTTAATGTAAATCTGGTTCAGTGAAACATACAGTTACTTTATCCATATTTCTTTTACATTAATATACTTGAAATCTTAGACTTATGCCTTTGTATAAACTTTTAAGTTTATGCTTTAAAATTCTACGGTAATTAGAATGAATAAGTATGACATTGCCATAGCAAGATATAATAGAAATTAATTCAATCCTAATGCAATTCATGAACTAAAAAAATACATCATTTAGAAAATATAATACAGCACATACATAGACCTGTAAAACCATGATCAAAATTAATATTGGAATATGTATAACAATCCAGTTGGAAAACAACTGAGTTTCTAGACTTGAAAATTTAATTACCCTGTGAATATTTTATATTTAATTACCCCTTCAATATTTTATATGTATCAAATCAGACCAAACAACAATTAAAAAGGATAATAATTATGACCAGTTTTACTGGAATTCAATGCTAAACATGTGAAATTTATATAATTGGCCATAAAAATAAAACAAAAAACAAACCTATATGATCATCTTAGAAGACACAGAAAAAACATTTGATTGAATTAAAAATATATTTCTGATAACAAACTCTTGGAAAATTGTGAATAGAATTGGTTAGAATTGATTAATAGAATTGATTAAGACATCTATGAATAACTTACAGATAACATCATATTTAATGGTGCAAGGCTGAAAACTTGAAAGATCCCATGTAGAGTATGTTTTTGGATATCTTCTTCCTGCTTAGATTGTAAAGCCAAATATGCCTTTCTGTGATTATTTAATGGACTTGATTCGCGCAATGCTTCTCTGCATGGTAAGGATTAATTTAGAAAGCTAATAAGCATCACATATAGGGCATAATTATTTTGAAGCAAAGCAGAAAAATACTTTTTGAAGAGAACTGATTGCAAATGCACCAATTTGAATTAATTTGCTTCATTTGAACTCTGTTATACTTTTTGAGATCATTAATTAAGAATAATATACTAATCTTAATTCTCACATTGGGAGGGTCCTGAAATGGAAAACTTTAAGTCTGAGCAGTCTTCACATTTTTGAGTTTTATTCTGAAAATTTTATGTCTTATAAATGGGAATAGTAAAATTAAAATCTAAAATTTAACTTTAATAATGGTCTAATATGTATTCTCTTATTAACCCAAGACCAAAGGTTGAAATGAAACAAAGTAGCATTCATCTAAAAGAAATAATAACTTTTATAGCACTCTATTATAAAGTACGAAGGTCATCTATAAGTTGCTTAAGCAAACTAACCCAGAAATCAATGATATTAAATGGAATGTCATAATACAGAATGCCTTACCATGATGTACATTACTTGAATTTTTCCTCTTTATAATTTCAGTCCAAAATTCATAATTAATGCAGCAAATCTTGAGAGCTGTATGAAATATAAAAGAGCTTCCTTGGGGATTTTTCACAGGCATTGTTTTTCTTTTTTACAAGACATCTCATTATACTTAGAGAATTTATTCTCGTCTTCTGCTTTCTCTCACTGTACGTATTTTCAAACAATAATGGAATTAAAGATTAAGCCATTCTTCTGCTTTTAAGTATGGATTGTTTTCCTCTCTTGAATTGCCTTCTCACTCACATTAATAGTTTCATTTTTTTCAATGACAGCACAGGGCATACTTGCTCTTAAAAATGTATATGGCAGCTATTCTTTGCAGGGGCTACTCTTTCCCTTATTGCTACATTTCACTATTAAAAATCTCAATTTCCCTTGAATAGTATGTAGGCTATCTCAAAAGTAGTGCTTGACATTTAGGGTGCTAAACGTTCTGGCTAATATAAATAGTGCTGCAGTGAACACTGGGGTATTTGTATCTTTCTGAATCATGTTTTTCCCAGGGTGTATGCCTAGTAGTGGAATTGCTGGGTCATATGGTAGCTCTACTTTTAGTTTATTAAGGAACCTCTATGTGTTCATAGACAGATGAACGGATAAAGAAGATGTGGTACATATATACAGTGGAATATTACTCGGCCATAAAAAGGAATGATATTAGGTCATTTGTAGAGGTGTGGATAAACCTAGAATCTGCTGCACATACTGAAGTAAGTCAGAAAAAGGAAAACAAATATCATATAAATGATAAATATACCATAAAATATCATATATGCATATACATGTGTATATGCATATGATATAGCATATATGCAATATTAATGCATATGTGTGGAATCTAGAAAAATAGTACAGATGAACTTATTTGCAGGGCAGGTATAGAGATGCAGATGCAGAGAACAGACCTGTGGATGTGGTGGCGTGTAAAGGTGGGTAGGATGGATTGGGAGATTGGGATTGACATATACACTACCATGTGTAAAATAGATAGCTGATGGAAAGATGTTATATAACACAGAGAGCCCAGTCCAGTGCTCTGTGACGACCTAGGGGAGTTGGGTGGGGGGAATGGGAAGGAGGTCCAAGAAAGGGGGGATATATGTGCGTGTGTGTGTGTGTGTGTGTGTGTGTGTATCTGACTCACTTCATTGTACAGCAGAAACTAATGCAATACTGTAAAGCCACCATACCCCATTTTTTAAAAAAATTAAAAAAAAATAAAAAGAAAGCAGAAACCAAAGGAAAAGAAAAAAAGGTAGCGCTTGACTTGACTTTAAGAGCAAGAGTAAACAATTAGAGCCTGAAGGCCGAATCCATTCCACTTTCTCCTGTTGCATAGTAGTGAATTAAGACTTATTTTTATATTCTTAAATGGTTAAAAGAAATGAAAAGATAATACTTGGTGAAATGTGAAAATAAAATGAAAATTTGAAAACATATCTATAAATGAAATTTTGAATTCTTAAGATTAAATGTTTGTGGAAATTTTCTTGTTAATATATGAGTTCTTCAGCATATCTTTGATTTGTGTCTTGGCCAGCAAATCCTAAATATTTAACAACTGGCTCTTGGCAGAAGAGAAATGGATTGCAATTTTTATGAAACACTATTTTTTATATCGGTTTTTAAAAATGATTTCAGTGACTGAAGAAAATAAGCATTAAAAAAAGGAATAAAATTAATTTTAAAGCAATTATTTGGGTTCCAAATAGGAAAAGGATTACATCAAGGCTGTATATTTTCACCCTGCTTATTTAATTTATATGCAGAGTACATCATGAGAAACGCTGGGCTGGAGGAAGCACAAGCTGGAATCAAGATTGCTGGGAGAAATATAACAACCACAGATATGCAGATGACACCACCCTTATGGCAGAAAGTGAAGAAGAACTAAAGAGCCTCTTGATGAACATGAAAGAGGAGAGTGAAAAAGTTGGCTTAAAGCTCAACATTCAGAAAACTAAGATCATGGCATCCGGTCCCATCACTTCATGGCAAATAGATGGGGAAACAGTGGCAGACTTTTTCTGGGCTCCAAAATCACTGTAGATGGTGACTGCAGCCATGAAATTAAAAGATGCTTACTCCTTGGAAGGAAAGTTATGATCACCTAGACAGCATATTAAAAAGCAGAGACATTTCTTTGCCAACAAAGGTCCATCTTGTCAAGGCTATGGTTTTTCCAGTGGTCATGTATGGATGTGAGAGTTGGACTATAAAGAAAGCTGAGTGCTGAAGAATTGATACTTTTGAACTGTGGTGTTGGAGAAGACTGTTGAGAGTCCCTTGGACTGCAAGGAGATCCAGCCAGTCCATCCTAAAGGAGATCAGTCCTGGGTGTTCATTGGAAGGACCGATGTTGAAGCTGAAACTGTAATACTTTGGTCACCTGATACGAAGAACTGACTCAGTGGAAAAGATCCTGATGCTGGGAAAGATAGAAGGTGGGAGGAGAAGGGGATGACAGAGGATGAGATGGCTGGATGGCATCACCGACTCAATGGACGTGACTTTGGGTAAACTCTGGGAGTTGGTGATGGTCAAGGAGGCCTGGTGTGCTGCGGTCCATTGGGTTGCAAAGAGTCGGACATGACTGAGTGACTGAACTGAATTGAACTGATGGGGTCTTTTATATCTAGAAATGTACCATGCTTTCAGGTTATCTTCTGGTGACAGGATATCTTCTTTCCAGAAAGTTTTGTAACATAATTATTTTCTAGAGACAGCTTACTAGACATTAATAAATTGGGCTCATGAACTTACAATCATTGGTTTGTTTTCTAGTTCTGAAAACAAAATTTTTTTCCCCTTCTTATTCATTTCATAATGTCTTCTTCCTACTCTCTCCTGAAGTTTGAAACACATGATATCTTTTCTTCTTCCATTGAAGTATCCTCTATAACCTATTTTCAGACTTCTTGTTAAATGTGTCATCCACAAACTAGTAGGATTTATCTAAAATGCATATATGGTCATTATTTTGCAATGTTTCAATCAGTCCAACTGCTACATCTGAATAAGTCTCTTTCCAGCCTAGTTTTTCACTATTCTCCAAAAAAAAAAAAAAAAAAAAAAAATCAAGTCATGTGGAAAAATCTGGGACACCTAGACAATGCCATATTTAGTTTTGCCTCCTACTTTGAATAAACCATTTTTTTTTTCCTGGCTGGGTAAGATTACACTGTGGAGATCTATTCATTCTTTACGACTTTGCACAAGGACCACTTCTGATGTATCTTACTCTTCACCTCTGCCTTGGCTGAAATTAGTAATAATATTGGGGGCTTATTCAGCATTCCATATTAAATTTACAGCTTTTGTAATATTTGTAATGTTGTAATGATTGAATTGCTCGTCCAGTTTCCTTTTCACTAGTGTGAAAATTCCTAGAAGACATAACTATGACGTAACCTTCTCTGTAACGTTACTTACAAACCACCTTAGCTTTCCTGTTGTATGGATCAAACCACAGTCTTTTTTATCCCCACCCCCCCCCCCCACTTTCGTTTTGTTGAAAGATTTCCAGTGACTCAGATAGAGTGGGTCTATGGGACGTGTAAAGGTGGGTACTTTTTAAGAAAATACATCTGCAGTGGTCTGAAAGCTAGTATCTGCTCAAAGTTTGTCTGATGAATCCTAATATCCAATCTGTTGGTACTTTAAGGTGGGGCCTTTGGGAGGTGATTAGGTCATGAGGGCAGTTCTTTCATGAATGGGATTAGTGTCCTTATAAAGCAGCCATGAAAATAAAAGACACTTACTCCTTAGAAGAAAAATTATGACCAACCCAGACAGCATACTAAAACATTACCAATAAATGTCTTTCTAGTCAAAGCTATGGTTTTTCCTGTAGTCATGTATGGATGTGAGAGCTGGACTATAAAGAAAGCTGAGTGCTGAAGAATTGATACTTTTGAACTGTGGTGTTGGAGAAGACTCTTGAGAGTCCCTTGAAATGCAAGAGGTCAAAATAGTCAATCCTAAAGGAAATCAACCCTGAATATTCATTGGAAGGACTGATGCTGTAGCTGAAACTCCAATACTTTGGCCACCTGATGTGAAGAACTGACTCATTTGAAAAGACCTTGATGCTGGGAAAGATTGAAGGCAGGAGGAGACAGGGACAACAGTGAATAAGATGGTTGGATGGCATCACTGACTCAATGGACATGAGTTTAAGCAATCTCCAGGGGTTGGTGATGGACAGGGAGGCCTGGCATGCTGCAATCCATGGGGTCACAAGGAGTCGGACACAACTGAGCAACTGAACTGACTGAAAAGAGGCTCAGAGAGAGGTCCTCTGCCCTTTCACCACATGAGGTTAGAGTGAGAAGATGACTCTCTGTGATGAACCCAGGAACTTTCTAGACCAGATGACTGATCTGTCAACACCTTCATCTTGGACTTCCCAGTCTCCAGAATGGTGAGAAATAAGTTTCTGTTGTCTATAAGCTATCCAGTTTATACTATTTTATTATAACAACCCAAACAGACCAAGACTTCTGAGAAAAAAAGTGTAGAAGCTTTATGCACTGCTTGTCAGAAACAGAATAAAATAAATTTATAAATTCATGTTAGTTGTGCTGTGTCATGAATTGATAAGGTGGTAATAATGGGCCAAGCATTTAAAGTGTCATCCTTGGAAATCAAGGACTGTCTAAATGTGGCACAGTATGACAAGTGAGTCAAATTGATGAATTGAGCATATCTACAGTGTTTTATAGGAAGTTCCTTGGTAGCTCAGACAGTAAAGCATCTGCCTACAATGTGAGAGACCTGGGTTCGATCCCTGGGTCAGGAAAATCCTCTGGAGAAGGAAATGACAACCCACTCCAGTACTCTTGCCTGGAAAATCCCATGGATGGAGGAGCCTGGTGGGCTACAGTCCATGGGGTTGCAAAGAGTTGGACATGACTGAGCAACTTCACTTTCTTTGTTCAAATGTACTCATGTTTTGTACTCATGTTTTTCCACTAAATAAGTATTATATGTATAATATATGCATTATATGTATATGTATTATATAAAATATATGTATAATATGTATGTAAAATATACTTATTACATATATATAAAAGAATAAATATGATACACAATATACATATAAAAGAATTGAGGAGTACATTGACTTCTTTTTACTTTTCTTAAAGTTTTCTTTTGCCTGCTAGATTATTATTATTTTTTGCAGATGATATAAACAAAACACTTAAGAGGACTGTGATAAATTCCCCCAACTGCTTTGGCTATTTGGGGTCTTTTGTGGTTCTATATACATTTTAGTATTTTTTGTTGTTGTTCTATTTCTGTGAAAGATGCTATTGGGATTTTGATAGGGACGGCGTGGAAACCGTAGATTGCTTTAGGTAGTATGGACATTTTATAACCTTAATTCTTTTAATACATGAGCTATATTGCCATTTCTTTGTGTCTTCAATTTTTTTTTTCAGCAGTGCCTTATAATTTTCAGTGTATAGCTCTCACTTTCTTGGTTAAATTTCTTCTTAGCTATCTTAATTCTTTTTTGTTGTGATTGTAAATGGGGTTGCTTTCTTAATTTCTCTTTCTTCTAGTTCAAACTATGACTTTTAAAATGCTCCAAGTTTAGTGAATGGTCTTGTTCCCTATTTCTGCGCTTAAGGCTGACTGTCCTGGTGGAACACACACACACACAAAGATACACACACACACATACATACACACACACACTTTATTTCAGGTTTAGTGGAATGCTTCTAGTGCTTGCTTCCTCTCTTTCTTTTCTTCACAAAGTAAATGTTTATTAGCTTATGTAGAAGTAAGCTTGTTTTCTAGAGTATTCCCCAAAACATTTCACTCATCCAAAGCAGAATCAGCCTCAAGTATATTAGCCAAATGTCTTAATCTCCTGATTAAGTTGCTTGTTTGTGCCTCTAGCAATAAATTAGTGGCAGGAGAGGGATTAGAACAGACACTCCTGAGATGCTTCTCTACCTTCTGCTTCAGTTAGAAAGGAAAATAATGAAGATTTTCTGTTCAATGTTTGTGGGTAATTAGACTTTCTATTATCTAGATACTAATTGGTTTCTTATTCAATCTATTCACTTAAGGTGAAATACTAATTAAATGCTTTCTCTTCATGAATTTTTCCCTCGGAATTTTTTTCTGAGGACAGTAGAACAGCTAATGAGTGGCAAGGTGTTCAGAGTATTTAATGGATGCAAATCAATATATATGAGAAGTTTATTTACTTTATTAGGGTTTTTTCAGATAACAAATATATCTTGGTTTGCATTATTGCCATTGTCATGCTCAGTCGTGTCCGACTGTTTGTGACCCCAGAGACTGTAGCCCATCAGACTCCTCTGTCCACCAAATTTAGGCAAGAATATTGGAGCAGGTGCCATTTCCAACTCTAGGGGATCTTCCTGACCCAGGGATTGAACTGACGTTTCTTAAGTCTCCTGCATTGCCAGGCAGATTTTTTACCACTGAGCCAGATTTACTTTATTAAAAATCTCTAGAGTTTCTAACAGGCCAAATATGCCATAATAGGAGAACAGAATTAAACCCATTGATGTATGTGAGTGAGGCTTCCTACTCTCTGTATATCCTCCCTGGCTTCTTGGTCCTACTGTTCGCTCTCCACTTCATTACTGTGCTTGAAAGCCCAGCAGGCATGTCTATCCCTGCTGTGAGTGTGTGTGTTTGTTCGAGTTCCTTCAGGAGGCAAAGTCATACTGCTAATAACTTTGTTAGTGGCCATTCAGAAAAGATAAAAACTGCTGTATGCCTATATTATCAATGGTTGTAGATAGTGTTTAAATGTGTTTTTGTGAAAAGATGCTCAAGTTTCTTTAGAAGGAAAAGTGGTTTCTGAAAAACGTAGGCCTTCTTTGTATGGTGAAACAAGTAGAAGAGTATGAATTTTTTAAACTTTATATTTTGAAATAGCTTAACTCATAATGTTATGTTTCAATGTATAGAGCTTACTTTTGTACTGAGCTCTCCTTTCATTCAGCTTCCCCAATGATAACATCTAAGGTGAAAATAGGTACATTTTAAAAGTCAGGAAATTCACACAATGCTATAAACTAAACTACAGACCTTATTCCGTTTTCACCAGTTTTTTCAAGCACTTGCTTTTGCTTTGTTTTGTCCCCTGATGTGCAACATGTTAAAAGTTTTATCAGATGTACAGTTCCATATAACCACCACCCAAATCAAGATGCAGACTCTTCCATCAATGCAGAGAAAACCTCTACTTCCTCAGTCTCTCTGTATAAAGTTGTCATTTTGAGAATGTTATATAAATAGAATCATGTAGTATGTAACCTTTTATGGTTGACTTTTCCCACTCAGCAAAATTCCCTAGAGATACATTCAAATAGTTGAGTCTATCACTAGTTATTTTCTTTAATTGCTGACTAGTATTCCAGAGTTATGGACATTCTTTTTTTAATTCATAAAGTTTTTTTTTTGTTCATTAAAAGGACATTTGAATTATTTATAAATTTGTTTATTACAAATAAAGTGACAGTGACCATTACAGGTTTTTGTGTGAATATACATTTTCATTTTTGCCGGACTCAATATCCAGGAGTGAAATCACGGAGTTGTGAAATGATATTAAAAAAAAACACACACACACATGCACAGATTCATCTCTGAAGTATGTCAAGATATGTGAAGAAGTATGGTCATGAAACTATCTTGCAAAAGCATTTAAGTTTTAATAAGCACACTAAATGTTATTTTGCAAAGATGTCCAGCTAGATTTTCTAAAGCTTTCCTGGTGGTTCAGACAGTAAAGAATCTGTCCGCGATGCAGGAGACTTGAGTTCAATCCCTGGGTCTGGAAGATCTCCTGGAGAAGGAAATGGCAACCCATTCTAGTATTCTTGGCTGGAGAATTTCTAAGCACACTCTGTCCTTTACCACTTTCTGAAGTGGCATCAGAAGAAGCCTTACAAAAACTTGATCACAATTTTGGAAGTATAAAAACAAAAGGTCCTTCTGCCAAGAAGTTTCTTTTTGCATATTTGTGTTTAATGCTCATGGAACTGATTTTTGATATCATTTCATATATGGACTTACTCCAGACCCTAGCATTGATAATTATCAGAGCACAATTTTTTAGAATATTCCATCCTTTTATGCAATGCCATTTCATCACATACTAAAATTCACTATTCACATTTCTGTGTTTTGTATCTATTCTAATACTATACTTGTTTAATATTTTCACTAAAAGTTATCACAAACTTTAGCATGTCCAAGATATTAAACTTTCCTAAATATCAATATGACATTTTATGCATATTTCTATGATTGTACTGTTATTGAATAAAATGTTCCAATTTGTTCCATAAGCATCATGCTCATCTTTTATTAGAGATATGCCTATGATACATATACATGCACATGCCACACACACATATACATAGACACAGATGTGGATAGAGAGAAAATGATTGAGTTGAGAGACTTAGTTGAAATAAGATTGGAAAAGAGTTACTGTGAAATATGGAAACCTTTCAAAATTATGTTTTCCAACTTTGTTGTTGCAGGTAGAGAAACACTGATTTTTGTATATTGATTATATATTTACCAAAGTTGCTAAGTTCTCTCATTAATCATAAAGACTTTAGATTCCATTAGGTTTTCTATACAAAGAGTCAGTTCTGCCTCTTCATGTATAATCTCTATAATAGTAGATCTTTCTTTTGATATGTACACTGGCAATTCCTCTTTATCTTCTGTACATGTTTCCTAGAGATGACAAGCTCTCCTGGTTTCCCCCTACTTTTCTGGCATCTTATTCTCTGCTTCTTTATTCTTCCTGTCTCTTAGTGCTGGATGCTTCAGCAATCAGACCTTTGAGTTCCTCTCCCTTGTATCTAGATTCCCTAAGTAAATAATTTTTTTTTTATTATAAAAAGTTCAACTTTATTTTTGGTAACATTTTTTTTTTATTAGTTGGAGGCTAATTACTTCACAACATTTCAGTGGGTTTTGTCATACATTGATATGAATCAGCCATAGATTTACGCGTATTCCCCATCCCGATCCCCCCTCCCACCTCCCTCTCCACCCGATTCCTCTGGGTCTTCCCAGTGTACCAGGCCCGAGCGCTTGTCTCATGCATCCCACCTGGGCTGGTGATCTGTTTCACCATAGATAGTATACATGCTGTTCTTTTGAAATATCCCACCCTCACCTTCTCCCACAGAGTCCAAAATTCTGTTCTGTACATCTGTGTCTCTTTTTCTGTTTTGCATATAGGGTTATCGTTACCATCTTTCTAAATTCCATATATATGTGTTAGTATGCTGTAATGTTCTTTGTCTTTCTGGCTTACTTCACTCTGTATAAGGAGCCCCAGTTTCATCCATCTCATTAGGACTGGTTCAAATGAATTCTTTTTAATGGCTGAGTAATATTCCATGGTGTATATGTACCACAGCTTCCTTATCCATTCGTCTGCAGATGGGCATCCAGGTTGCTTCCATGTCCTGGCTATTATAAACAGTGCTGTGATGAACATTGGGGTGCAAGTGTCTCTTTCAGATCTGGTTTCCTCAGTGTGTATGCCCAGAAGTGGGATTGCTGGGTCATATGGCAGTTCTATTTACAGTTTTTTAAGAAATCACACTGTTTTCCATAGCGGCTGTACTAGTTTACATTCCCACCAACAGTGTAAGAGGGTTCCCTTTTCTCCACACCCTCTCCAGCATTTATTGCTTGTAGACTTTTGGAAAGCAGCCATCCTGACTGGCATGTGTAATGGTACCTCATTGTGGTTTTGATTTGCATTTCTCTAATAATGAGTGATGTTGAGCATCTTTTCATGTGTTTGTTAGCCATCTGTATGTCTTCTTTGGAGAAATGTCTGTTTAGATCTTTGGCCCATTTTTTGATTGGGTCCTTTATTTTTCTGGAATTGAGCTGCAGGAGTTGCTTGTATATTTTTGAGATTAATCCTTTGTCTGTTTCTTCATTTGCTATTATTTTCTCCCAATCTGAGGGCCTAAGTAAATAATTTAATCGCTGCTTTAAGCACATGGGAACACTGGTGACTTTCAAGTATAAGTGTAAGTTAGTATTCTTTCTTGAACATGAGATGTGCATGATCACTATTTATTCAATTTCTCCAACTTATATGTTTATTAAGGATCTGAAACTTACTATTTTGGAAAATGAAGTCCAAATACTGCTGAGCTAGAGCATGGGCAAGTTGAAGTGTAAGAGCAGGTTAGGATCAGACTGTGAATTTAATTATAGACATTATGACATTTCCGTCTTTGCTCTAGAAACAATGACAAAATATTGATATGTTTTAAGAAAGGAATAATGTTTAAATTTGCCACTTTAAAATTCTAGTCATAATATGTAGATTCATGAGGCACATTAATAGATAAGAAATGCAGTTCAGAGACTATCAATAGTCTGAGTGAGAAGACTTCAAGAATGAGCTTATGGTTGCTGGGGGGAAGGATGAAGAGAAGGGATATTTAGGGAGTTTGGGATAGACATGTGCACACTGCTATATTTAAAATGGATAACCAGTAAGGATCTACTGTATAGCACATGGAATTCTGCTCAATGTTATGTGGTAGCCCAGATGTTGCATACTATAATTTGCTGATTTATCACCTTATTTTTGCATTAATGCCATACTACTTTAGTTACTGCATTTTTAATATGTGTTTTACTATTTGGCAATATATTTATTTATTTTTTGTTCTTTATATTCAAGTGAAAAACCTACTTTTACCGTTTACTTCCTAGAGCAGAAGTTATAAGGCAAAACATTTTTCTAGATATGTTTAACCAAACCAACATTTTCAAATAAGTGTATTTTACATAAAAATTGGATTACTGATTTCTCCAGAAATATCAGAAGATCCAATAATACTATTTCCCATATTTCAACAATTGACAGGAAGATGATAACATGTATGTTCTGGGATACATGTATTTTCTGGGACACCCTGGATTATAACTCCTCCCAGGAATATTAATTAATGGTGTCTCTTTTTCACTATTATGTGCACTGGGTAGGAAAACAAATTATAGGTTTACTCTACCTTTGTATATTGTAAATACCCCTTCATTTGTTTTCATAAATGCTTGGAAATTGCAAGAGTTTGCATTCAGGGATATTTCCCCAGATGAACATTACAATAAGTTAGTCAAGTTCCTCAAATCCCACTACATTTTTCAATGGATATGTATTGAGTTATGTGATTTGGGAAGTGAGACATTTGTTTTCATTCCCAATATCACTTTTTCTATAATTCTTGAATTTAGCTATGAGCTATGATTAAATTCCAAAGGTAGCTCTTTATTGGCTGAAGTTAATCAGATCCTGACATTTTCCTGACCATATTGAAAAGTTAAGAGTTGAACACATAACTTAAGTTTGACCCAGTAGAATGTATTTCAGCATTTTTATTTGAAGTTTGTGAAAGACATATCTCTCCTAAGCCCCCCTCACCCTATTCCCACCCCTGACGTGAACAAAGACTCCTACAATCCAGGGAGCCCTGGGCAACTAACTTATAATCAGGAAGGAAAAAAACAGACCTTAGAATAAAGCTAACAACACACAGGGCAGAACATAAGATTGAAAAATGAACTGTGACTTTGGATATAAGTCAATAAATTAAGCCAGTCTTGAATTTCAATTTTCTTCTGGACTTCCAATTACATGAGCCAACGAACAGCTTCTTTCGTAAGGCCAGCTTGATTTGATTTTATTTTGATTTTCATATTAAGTGTTCTGATTAATACAGGAAGAAGTAATATAATTTTTGCATGTCATCCTTCTAATCAGGAAAAGAATATGACATTTATTTGCATCTTTTCTACATGTTTAGTAAATGTTTATCTGTTTGCTTTTCTATATATCTCCTACCATTTTACTTATTCTGATTTTCCTGGAAAGAATTACCATTTTGACTAAATTGTCAGCGTAACCTAAACTTCACATTTTATATACACTAGCCATTCTCAAGCTAATGAAGAAAATCATTGGTTAGGGATTCTTTAAAAATTCCAAATATAGTTCATACATCAAAAACAAAGTAAATGTAGTCAATTTTCACTTCTGAACTATGTACATAAAAAGCTAAGTTTGACATATTATTTGAAAAAATTGGAGAAAATATCCTGATAATGATTCATGGCTCACAAAACAGGATATTATATTGGAAATGATTCAAAATAGATTAGCAAAATTTTAAATTTCTACAAAGCGATTCTTTTTTTTTCCATTTATTTTTATTAGTTGGAGGCTAATTACTTTACAATATTGTAGTGGTTTTTGTCATACATTGACATGAATCAGTCATGGATTTACATGTGTTCCCCATCCTGATCCCCCCTCCCACCTCCCTCTCCATCCCATCCCTCTGGGTCTTCCCAGTGTACCAGCCCTGAGCACTTGTCTCATGCATCAAAGTGATTCTTAAATTAAGCCTTCAGTTCAGTCACTCAGTTGTGTCCGATGGACCACAGCACGCCAGGCCTCCCTGTCCATCACCAACTCCTGGAGCTTACTCAAACTCATGTCCATTGAGTCGTGATGCCATCCAACCATCTCATCCTCTGTCATCCCCTTCTCCTCCTGCCTTCCATCTTTCCCAGCATCAGGGTCTTTTCCAATGAGTCAGTTCTTTGCATCAGGAGGCCAAAGGATTGGAGTTTCAGCTTAAGCATTAGTCCTTCCAATGAATATTCAAGACTAGGTTCCCTTAGGATGGACTGGTTGGATCTTGTTGCAGACCAAGGGACTCTCAAGAGTCTTCTCTAACACCACAGTTCAAAAGCATCAATTCTTCAGCACTCAGCTTTCTTTATAGTCCAACTCTCACATCCATACATGACTACTAGAGAAACCATAACTTTGGTTAGATGGACCTATGTTGGCCAAGTAATGTGTCTGCTTTCTAATATGATAAGTTGGTCATAGCTTTTCTTCTAAGGAGCAAGAGTATTTTAATTTCATGGCTACAGTCACCCTCCGCAGTGATTTTGGAACCCAAGAAAATAAAGTCTCTCACTGTTTCCATTGTTTCTCTTTCTATTTGCCATGAAGTGATGGGTCCAGATACCATGATCTTAATTTTTTGAATATTGAGTTTTAAGACAACATTTTTACTCTCTTCTTTCATTTTCATCAAAAGACTCTTTAGTTCTTCTTTGCTTTCTGCCATAAGGGTGGTGTAACCTGCATATCTGAGGTTATGATATTTCTCCTGGCAATCTTGATTTGAGCTTATGCTTCATCCAGCCTGGCATTTTTTATGATGTACTCTGCATAGAAGTTAAATAAGCAGGGTGACAATATACGGCCTTGATGTACTTCTTTCCCGATTTGGAACCAGTCTGTTGTTCCACATCCAGTTCTAACAGTTGCTTCTTGACCTGCATACAGATTTCTCAGGAGGCAGATAAGGTGGTATGGTATTCCCAACTGTTGAAGAATGTTCCAGTTTGTTGTGATTCATCCACACATAGTTAATAAAGCAGGAGTAGGTGTTTTTCTGGAACTCTCTTGCTTTATTGATGATCCAACAGATGTTGGCAATTTGATCTCCGGTTCCTTTGTCTTTTCTAAATCCAGCCTGAACATCACAGTTCACGTACTGTTGAAGCCTGGCTTGGAGGATTTGGAGCATTACTTTGCTTGTGTGTGAGATGAGTGCAATTGTGTGTTAGTTTGAGCATTCTTTGGCATTGCCTTTCTTTGGGATTGGAATGAAAACTGACCTTTTCCAGTCCTGTGGTCACTCCTGAGTTTTCCAAACCTGCTGGTATATTGAGTGCAGCACTTTCACAGCATCATCTTTTAGGATTTGAAATAGCACAACTGTAATTCCATCATCTCCATTAGCTTTGTTCGTAGTGACCCTTCCTAAGGCCCATTTGACTTCGCATTCCAGGATGACTGGCTCTAGGTGAATGATGACACCTTCACGGTTATCTGGGTCATGAAGATCTTTTTTGAATAGTTCTTCTGTGTATCTTTGCCATCTCTTCTTAATATCTTCTGCTTCTGTTAGGTCCATACCATTTCTGTCCTTTATTGAGCCCATCTTTGCATGAAATGTTCCCTTGGTATCTCTAATTTTCTTGAAGAGATCTCTAATCATTCCCATTCTATTGTTTCCTCTATTTCTTGGCATTGATCACTGAAGAAGGCTTTTTTTTTATCTCTCCTTGCTATTCTTTGTAACTCTGCATTCAGATGGGCATATCTTTCCTTTTCTCCTTTGCCTTTAGTTTCTCTTCTTTTCTCAGCTATTTGTAAAACTTTGTTAGCCTTTGCCCTGCTTTATTCTGTACTCCAAGGTCAAATTTGCCTGTTACTCCAGGTATCTCTTGACTTCCTACTTTTGCATTCCTGTCTGCTATAATGAAAAGGACATCTTTTTTGGGTGTTAGTTCTAGAAGATCTTGTAGGTCTTCATAGAACCATCCAACTTCAGCATTACTGGTCGGGGCATAGGCTTGGAAAACTGTGATATTGAATGGTTTGCCTTGGAAATGAACAGAGATCATTCTGTCTTTTTTGAGATTGCACCCAAGAACTGCATTTCAGACCCTTTTGTTGACTATGATGGCTAGCTACTCCATTTATTCTAAAGGATTCTTGCCCACAGTAGTAGATATAATGGTCATCTGAGTTAAATTCACCCATTCCAGTACATTTTAGTTCACTGATTTCTAAACTGTGAGTTTTCATTCTTGCCATCTCCTGTTTGACCACTTCCAATTTACCTTGATGCACGGACCTAACATTCCAGGTTCCTATGCAATATTGCTCTTTACAGCATCAGACTTTATTTCCATAGCCAGTCACATCCCCAACTGGGTGTTGTTTTTGCTTTGACTCTGTCTCTTCATTCTTTCTGGAATTATTTTTCCACTGTTCTCCAGTAGCATACTGGGCACCTACCAGTCTGGGAGGTTCATCTTTCATTTTCCTATCTTTTTGCCATTTCATACTGTTCATGGGGTTCTCAAGGCAAGAAAACTGAAGTGGTTTGCCATTCCCTTCCCCAGTGGACCACGTATTGTCAGAACTCTCCACTATGACCCATCTGTCTTGGGTGGCCCTACCCGGCATGGCTCATGGTTTCATTGAATTAGAACAAGGCCATGGTCTTTGGGATAAGTTTGATTAGTTTTCTGTGATTGTGGTTTTCATTCTGTCTGCCCTCTGATGGATAATGACAAGAGGCTTATGGAAATTTCATGATGGCAGAGCTGACTGAGGGGGAAACTGGGTCTTGTTGATGGGAGAACTATGCTCAGTAAACCTTTAATCCAATTTTCTGTTGAAGGGCGGGGCTGTGTTCCCTCCCTGTTGTATGACCTGAGGTCAAACTATGGTGGAGGTAATGCAGATAGTGGCAGCCTCCTTCAAAGTTCCCATGCACACGTTGCTGCCCTCAGGGCCCCAACCCTGCAGCAGGCCACCGCTGACCCACACCTCTGCCAGAGACTCCTGGACACTCACAGGCAAGTCTGGCTCAGTCTCTTATGGGGTCCCTGCTCCTTTCTCCTGGGTCCTGGTGCACAGAGTCTTGTTTTTGCCCACCCAGAGCCTGTTTCCCCAGTGCTGGGTAAGTTCTGGCGGCTCTGTGGTGCATTTAATGGCGACCTCTTCCAAGAGCACTTATGTCATCCCCAGGTCTGCTGCATCCAGAGCCCCTACCCCTGTGGCAGGTCACTGCTGACCAACCTACGCAGGAGACGCTCAAACACTCAAAGGCAGGTCTGGCTCAGTCTCTGTGGGGTTTCCCGGTACACCCAAGTTTTGGTTTGAGCCCTCTAAATGTCTCTGGAAGGTATGTGGTTTGATTCTAAATGTGATTTCACCCCTCCTACCATCTTGCTGAGGCTTCTCCTTTGCCCCTGGACGTGGCGTATATTTTTTTGGTGGGATCCAATATTCTCCTGTAGATGGTTGTTCAGCAGTGAGTTGGAATTTTGGAGTTCTCGCAAGAGAAGATGTCCTTCTACTCCACTAGACAGTTCTAATCTTAAATTTAGCCTACGGGTGAAAAATAAAAGACTTTTATAAATATCAAACATATTGACAGATGGTTTAAATTTGTCTTCAAATCTTAGCTTTTGCTGATGGAACATTTCCTAAATTGCTACTGTGAAGACAAATTAAAAGCTTTGAAAACTTTAAAAAATTGTTTAAAACACGAATTCATCTGAAATATAAATTCCTAAAAGGAAAGTGCTATACTAATGTATGCAAACATAGTGAAAATTTTTTTGTTGAATCGATCTTTTGGTGACATGATCATTTGATGAGCAAATATTTGGTGAAATGATCCATTTGTGCTCCTAATACCATACTCTTTGTTCTAAAGCTTATTGTAAAATTTCCTAATTTATGTCTTTGGCTCTGTGCTGGTAACTGTGTGATTGATGTTTTTAACTGAGATTGCATAAATTGTATAATAAATTGTATAAATGACCTATATTTGCTTTTGAAATATCTATGAAGCAATCTATGTTTCCTAAGTCATGTGCAGTTCGTAAAAGAAATATAAAAACTTTGAAGCTTTACAGTGGATATCTAATTCTGAGTATAGTTTTCTTTCCATTTCGTAACTCCACAGTAAACATGACGATTTAATTTACTTTTAGAATCTATATCCACAAGCTAGATGCATAAATGTTTTAGTATAATTAAAATTGGCTTTGGAATTGCAGAAAGAACTAAACTACAGTTTGGCCCAGTTCTTAGGAGATGGATTAATTATACACAAGAGACTAATTATTTTTCCCATTTTGATGTTTTAAATTGTAGTGTGGATTCTGTGCCTTGGGGTAATTAAGCAATTGTTTATTTTTAAGGATTAACCCAAATGATTTACATGAGAGGACTATACCCTGAGAAATATTGCTTTGCTTTAAAGGCAGCAATGCAGGAATGCTAAAGTTTTATTGTCTTTTTTGTCCTAAGCATGATATTTACTTGACTAAATACTTAAGCGATTTCTTAATTATGACCAAGTTTTATATTAAAATAAATATTGTAAACCTTTCCAATTTAAATGCCATTGTTAATCAAATGTAAATAAGTCAATTATACAACTCATTTCAATTAAGGTCATCAGAAATCCTCAAAACATTTTCACATAGAATAATGGGCAACCAAACTTAAATTTATCTAATTATGTATGTTTCTTTAATTTATTTCCATAAAAAGGGTATATAGTGGTAAAATACAATATCTTTTGTTTGGTTTGAGCTTTTGAATCTTGCTTGCTCTCTTTAAAATTGCAGATGTGAATTTCTCACTTTGTATTCTTTTGAAAGTTGTGTCATCCTGACAAGATGCTGAACCTGTATTTATATTCTAACTATAATAATAATGTAGTGACATTATTCAACAGCTTATCTTCAGAGAGCTCAAAGACTGTAGATAACATGTTATCACACACATCATAGCATTCTTGTGAATTCTGATGCTTTCTTTTCTTTTTGTTTGAATTAAATAATCTCAGAATAGGGTGTTGAAAATGAAAACACTTCATATTGGAGCTATTATGAAGAGCTTGGTTCATTATTTTCTTAAGCTCTAAAAAAGAAATATTTGAATTTCTAGGTTTAATCAAAAGTTACAGAGACATTTAATTAAAAAAATCCAATTAATCTAATCCAACCTCTCTCATACTGCAGGTTGACCTTTTACTTTATTCCATGAACAGTGTCACTCAACTACTTAACTTCCCTTATGTCAGGAGACAATCTCTTCCAGTGCTTAATAGTTCTACCTCTCTAAAATACCTTTTTAATAGTGTGCTAAAATCTGTTTACATATACATTTTGACTTTTGGGTCCCATTCTTTACTAAAACACAACACATCACTCTTTGATCACAATCCCAAGCCAATACTTATGCTGGATTGGGTCATTTCCTTTAGCAAGTAAAGGCCTAATGGCAGGGTGTAACTCACAGGGGGACTGGGTTTACAGTCTTTGGATGTTCATAGACAGCAAATAATTATTTAAGAATGAGAGAGATTTTGAAGAGAGGATGTTGCCTTAAGAGAACAAATTGGACACAGCAGATTCTGAGTATCAAGAAAAGGTTTGCGTAATGACCTATGACAAAAAGAATGAGGACCTCATCCAATAAGATAATAATAAGAGTGAGAAAAGGGAAAGAGTTTGGAACATTTTAGAAATGACTTGATGTGATGACTCACTAGATGTGGGGCAGAATCACAACAAAGATGACTGATAGTTGGAGCCTGATTGACAGAACTACAGTGATATCAAGAGTATCTCATGTATTCAATAATCACTGAAAATTCATTATATAAATATACATAAAACTCTCTGCCTAGAGCTCTCAAATAGTTGCTCATTACACATAGAATAACAAATAAGTTCCCTACCATGTTCTGTAAGCTCTACATAATCTTACTATTCTTCTCGACCTTTTGGAAATCATCTTATGCCATTGGGGGGCTTCCCACGTGGTGCTGGTGGTTAAGAACCTGCCTATCATTGCAGGAGATGCAAGAGACTCGAGGTGGATCCCTGGGTCAGGAAGAAGATACCCTGGAGTATGAAGGGCAACCTGGGAAATTCCGTGGAGAGAGGAGCCTGGTGGGCTACAGTCCTGCTGCAGCTGCTGCTAAGTGACTTCAGTCGTGTCCGACTCTGTGCGACCCCATAAACAGCAGCCCACCAGGCTCCCCCCTTCCCTGGGATTCTCCAGGCAAGAACACTGGAGTGGGTTGCCATTTCCTTCTCCAATGCATGAAAGTGAAGTGAAAGGGAAGTCATTCAGTCGTGTCCGACTCTTAGTGACCCCATGGACTGCAGCCTACCAGGTTCTTCCGTCCATGGGATTTTTCAGGCAAAAGTACTGGAGTGGGGTGCCATTGCCTTCTCTGAAGTTGTGTCTGACTCTGTTGCAATCCCATGGACTGTAGCCGGCCAAGCTCCTCTGTCTGTAGAACTTCCCAGGCAAGAATACATTCCACAGGGCTGCAAAGAGTTGGACATAACTGAGCAACTGAGGGACTGAGAATACACATGCCATTGCAACCCATATTTACTGTCTTCCATCCTCTCTAGTTTTATATTTTTTACAAGTTTATATCCTTGCACATTTTATGCAAGCTTGTTACTATACTAGTGTTTAATAGATTTTCTGTAACCATCCTTGAAATACTCCTTCCTGAAATCTCTGTGGTTATTCAGGTCATAGGTAAAGCGTCATTCTTCTAGAGAAGACTTTCTTGACCAACCATCTGCATTATTAGTTTACTTTGAATTAAGTCGTGGTGTTACAGTTTTTTAGTTTTGTTTTTATTTTTTAAAAAGGCATGTATCATGCATTTATATTTTTCAATTCTTACTCATATCTTTTATTATATCTAATACATTTTGTTATGGGAAGTCACTCTCCCAGAACCATCCTCTTTCATACTTGAATCCCAGTTGAGTTGCTTTATTGACATAGTCCTTTTTCTAGTTTTTAGTGATTGCTTTATATTCATTTGCCCCCTCCCTCCCTTTTGGTATCCCTTGATTTCCTTTCTTCATTGGATAAATACTATAAAAGAAACTCCAAAATGAATACTGGCTCAAATGTATTACAAGTCTATTTCTTCTCCACATAATAGCACTGAGAGTACGAAAATCTTGGTGGAAAGACCTTTTCTGTATTCTCTTTCAAGGACCTAGATTGATGAGACATTGATTTTTCAGGTGAATCTGCAATAACATTCATACAATAGGAGCTGTTTTCCCATCACTGATAGCAGAACTCTGGGCATAAGCCTTAAAGTACTCTGCTTTCTTGATGGTTCTTTATTTTCCCCTTCTCCCTTAATCTTTGTCTCTGCACACACACTTGCTCAAAATGATCTATAAGCATCATTTTTCTTTATTCAGGATGATGTGTACTTCCACAGATCCTTCTAAAGTGAGTGTCCTCATACATTCTGCTTACACTAGGTGGGTGAAAATCAGCATTTTATTGGAATATATTTGCTTTACAATGTTGTGTTAGTTTCTACTCCACAGCATCATGAAATCAACCACACACACACACACACACACACACATATACATATACATATATTCCCCTTCCTTTTGAGACTCCCTCCTAGCACCAAGCTGATTTTTCACAAAGGCAGCTGAGTTCGCCACTTTCTTTGATGATGAAAAAAATTCTAGACCACGTTGGCACAAATTGCCTATGATCAATTGAAGTTGGAACCAAAAGTTTCCTCATTTGTGCAAAGGCTAGTGGTCAAAATATGAGAGAGATCTTTGGGGATTATCCTTGGATTCATTCCTTCTTATCTTCTTGAAATATAAAGTTCAGATATTTCACTGATCTGTATACCACAGGCTCTGCCTCAAAGATGAATTTCACCACTTATTTTAAACAAACAAAACCTAAGTGGTAAAGGAGATTGTGTACAATATTATATTTGCAATTCCTTTTGGGAACTTTAATTGTTACTTTTAGGATAAGAAGTATTTTTTTTTTCTGCTTCCAGTTTATTTTAATATTTTCACCATTTGTTTGAAGATAAAATTACATATAGACAAATGCATAGGTCTTAAATATGCAATCCACTGAGTTTTATTGTATTAATAGCATGAAGATACAGAAAATTTCCATCTTTCAGAAAGTTTCATAAAGACTCTTTCCAGTCAATATCCATACTTACACCCACATTTTTTAAAGATCGATGTTAGGTTTATAGCAAAATTGAGAGGAAAGTACAGGAGGTTCCCATATGCCCCTGGCCCCCACACCAGTGTAGCCTCTCCCACGGTCTGTATCACTCACTAGAATGGTACACTTGCTACAACTGATAAACATACATTAATATATCATACTAAAATTTCTATGGACAGAGGAATCTGGCAGGCCATGGACTCGCAGAGTCAGACATGACTAAGCACACACGCACACACACCCAAAGTCCATAGTTTATGTTGTGGTTCACTCATGGATTTCTCCAGGCAGGAATACTAGAGTGAGTTGCCATGCCCTCCTCCAGGGAATCTCCCGCACCCAGGGATCAGACCCTCGTCTGTTATGTCTCCTGCACTGGCAGGGAGGTTCTTTACCACTAGTGCCACTTGGGAAGGCCTGTGTAGTCTATAGGGTTTGACAAACCTATACTGACATGCATCCATCATTATAATATCATAAGGAGTATTTTCAATGCCCTCAAACTCCTCTGTGCTCCACCTATTTATACCCAGCTCCGACCCCTGGCAAACACGTTTTGTTTTGTTTTTTATTGTCTCCATAGGTTTTGCCTTTTTAGAACATCATAATGTCTGTAAAGGTCTTTGATCTACTTTAAAATATGATTGCTTTCTTATTGTTGAATGTTAAGGTTCTTTGCATATTTTAGATAAAGCCCTTTATTGTATGTGTGTTTTGCAAAAATTTTCTTTGTCTGTGGCTAATCTAATTTATCTGACATTATTTTTCATAGAGCAGATGTTTTTAATTTTTATGAAGTCCAACTTATCAATTATTTCTTTTATGAAACATGCCTTTTGTGCCATCGAGTTTTCCTTTTTATTATTATTTTCTTGTAGTTTTTAAAGATATCCTGGAAAAATTGCTTTGTCATGTCTATATGTATTATGAATGACATTTTTCTTAGTGGTAAACAGATGTTTAAATTTTAATGAAGGTTGATTTATCAATTTTTTCTTTTATGATTTATTTTTCATGTGTCCTTTGTGAGAAATCTTTCCTATCCCCAAGCTATTGAAGACTTTCAACTACATTTTTCATAAAACTTTATAGTAATTTTGTGTTGAGAGTTGGGTTTGAGGTTCATATTTTTCATGCATCTATGCTGTTATTGCAGCATTATGTTGAAATAGCTTTCTTTTCCTTATCAAGTTTTCTTAGGAGTTTTGTTGAAAACCGATTGGTTTTTCATTCATGAGTCTATTTATGGACTCCATTCTGTACCATTGATCTATTTGTGTCTTTGTGTTTTGTTAGTACACTCTTTTGATTACTGTAGGTCTATGAGAAGTCAGCTTAAATTGCATTCCTAGAGATTGTTTCAATTATTCTAAGCTTTTAGCAGTTATGTGTAACTTTTGTCAATAAGTGAATGAAAAGAAAAAGAAATTGGAATTTTGACTGAGACTGCATTAAACATATAGATTGGCTTGACATCTTAATAATATTAAGCCTTCAAATCCATCAAAATGGCATATTTCTCTATTTATTTAGGTCCTTTTCTCAGCATTGTTTTTTAGCTTTAAATTAGAGTTTTCTACATATCTTGTTAACCTTATTATTAGGTATTTTATTTCTGATATTACTCTATAATAATTGTTCACATTTTGTTTCAAATTCTTTGGGGCCAGAAAATAGAGCTATATTTGGCTTTGCATGTGGATACTGTTGTCCTACGTCCTAATTTTCAGATTGACTTTTTGTTGTGTATTATTTAATGTCTTCTATGTAAATAATGGCAACTCACTCCAGTACCCTTGCCTGGAGAATCCCATGGACAGAGGAACCTGGTAGCCTACAGTCCATGGGGTTGCAAAGAGTCGTACACAACTGAGGACTTCACTTCACTTATTCATGTAAATAATTATGTCATCTGCAAATATAGTTTTACTTCTGCTTTTGATATAACTCAATGGGTAAAGAAGCCACCTGCAATGCAGGAGACACCGGAGATGCAGGGTTGATTCCTGGTTTGGGAAGATTCCCCTGGAGAAAAATGGCAACCCACTTCAGTATTCCTGCCTGAAAAATTCCAAGGACAGAGGAGCCTGGTGGGTTATAGTCCATGTGGTTGCAACGAATCAGACACAACTGAGTGACTAAGCATAGAGGCCTTGATATTCATGTTTTTTATTCAATTATTTTGATGCACTTCAAATGTCAATTTTGACAGAGCATGATGAAATGGAACATCCTTGGCTTCTTCCTGAATTTAGATGGAAACTATTCAATCTTTTTCTATTATGTATAATGAAAACTTAAATATAAGAATTTGTGGATTTTTCTCAAATGAATTTTATTAAAAATTTCCCTCCTATTCCTAGTTTGCTGAAAATTTGCAACACAAGTGGGTATGGAATATTTTCAACATTTTTGAGATAACTTGATTTTTCTCTTTTATAATTTTTTCTTTTATAATAATAAAGACTAAAAAGTATATGTCTCCAATATTTTCATATATATGTATATAAAAATATATATCTCCATATGTATATACACACACATATATGGACTTCCCTGGTAGCTCAGTGGTGAAGAATCCACCTGCCAATGGAGGGGACACAGGTTCGATCCCTAGGTCAGGAAGATCCCCTGGAGAAGGAAATGGCGACCCACTCCAGTATTCTTGCCTGGGAAATCCCATGGACACAAGAATCTGACAGGCTACGGTCCATGGGGTGGCAAAAGAGTCAGACATGACTTAGTGACTAAAACAACAACAAAATACCTATGTATATGTAGAAGAGCCTGGAAGGCTACAGCCCATAGGGTTGCAAAGAATTGGACATGACTGAGCAACTAACTTACTCCTTGGAAGCTTACTCTTTGGAAGGAGAGTTATGACCAACCTAGATAGCATATTTAAAAGCAGAGACATTACTTCACCAACAAAGTTCCGTCTAGTCAAGGCTATGGTTTTTCCAGTGGTCATGTATGGATGTGAGCGTTGGATGGTGAAGAAAGCTGAGTGCCGAAGAATTGATGCTTTTGAACTATGGTGTTGGAGAAGACTCTTGAGAGTCCCTTGGACTGCAAGGAGATCCAACCAGTCCATCCTAGAGGAGACTGGTCCTGGGTGTTCATTGGAAGGACTGATGTTGAAGCTGAAACTCCAATATTTTGGCCACCTCATGGGAAGAGTTGACTCATTGGAAAAGACCCTAATGCTGGGAAGGATTGGGGGCAGGAAGAAAAGGGGACGACAGAGGATGAGATGGCTGGATGGCATCACCAACTCAATGGACATGGGTTTGGGTAGACTCTGGGAGTTGGTGATGGACAGGGAGGCCTGGCGTGCTGAGGTTCATGGGGTTGCAAAGGGTCAGACATGACTTAGTGACTGAACTGAACTGAGCAACTAACATTTTCACTTTTTTCATATATATATCAAACATTTTCAGAAGTTGAATCTTTCAAAGGAAGAGAGAATCACAACATGCCACAGGGAACAATGAGTTCTTGGCTCAGGAGATTGTGCAACTATTCTGCAGGATAGATTCTTAAACATTCTCCTAATACAGGCATCAACTCCTACCAACTTCAGTTTCTTGCCCACTCTAAATTCATTTCAACTCAAATTTCAATTCAAAATGGAAAATATTTATTCAATACTTAGTACAATGATATTTGTACATGCATGCTTGCTAAGTCCCTTCAGTCATGTCCGACTCTTTGTGACTCCACAGACTAGCCCACCAAGCTCCTCTGTCCATGACATTTCCCAAGCAACAGTACTGGAGTGAGTAGCCATTTTCTTCTCCAGGAGATCTTCCCAACCCAGGGAGGGAACCTGAGTCTGTTACGTCTCTTGCATTGGCAGATGGGTTCTTTACCACTGCGTCACCTGGAAACCTTACAATGATATTCAGTACAAGTTAATGCTGGTACAGACTTGTTTGAATGACTCCAGTGGAGGCTCTAATTTTAGCCCTCCAGTACTGATTCTCAGGAAGGACTCTAGAATTCTTCAGCAAAGGAGCTGCCACCTCTACCACATTAAAAAAATTGGCTGCTGTCCAATTGCTGTTCACTGCATTGTATCAAACTTGATCTCTAGATTGGAAGTCTGCCATGCATATTATCCCAGTTCTATGTTAATAAAATGTCATGTATACAATGTCTTCTTTTCCTACCCAATCACTTAATTTAAGTTTCCCACAAGTACATCTCATCTGCTTAGCATTCCAGCATCTTCACAGTAGTGTAGGAACAGATATTGAAAAGATAATCTATCATACCCATTATGGAGGTGTGCTCTCGAAATCTCCAGCTGTCCCAATCAAGAGGGAAAAACGTTTTGTCTGGTGGAAATGTGGGAAAAGATCAATAGTCTGTCTTCTCTTAATGGACACTTTTTCATCAAGAATCATGCCAAGAATCATAATCTGTATGGGAAAATAATCTGAAAAATAACACACATATGTATAACTGAATCACTTTGCTATATACCTGAAACTAACACACCATTGTAAATCAACTATGCTTCAAGACAAAACTAAAATTTTTGAAAAAGAATCATGCCCTTGTGCTTTGTCTTTATCTGTTAAGAATACATCCCAAGTCCTGAGCCAGAACTTTTTTCTGCAAAGAATATTTCCTGGCTTAAATTTCAGTTAGCAAAGTCAGCCATGCTTCAATTTAAAAAGCAAATAAATAAAAAATGTCATCCAAAAAATTCAGTTGGGAGTTACTAATTCGAACTACTATTTTCTGACTCAGGAATTTTTTTAAAAAAACATATTTTAAAAGGCTGTAGAATGAACACAGGATAAAAATCAACCCAGATATTTTAAAGCTTGAACACTGAGTAGATAATAGTACATATAGCAGAATGAGGGAAGATGTCTGTTCTATTTATCACTTTGCAACGAAACCCATTTTTTTTGGTCAAAAATTTCAGTCAAAACAGGTAAATCTATAACTTTATTAGATCTTATTATTTTGTGGATAGAAGAGTTTATTCTTTTATTTTGCAAAATAGAGAAATGAATTAAGGGAGCACGGCTTAGAGATTAATGCAATTTTTATTGTGTTATAACTAGAAAATACACAATATAGTCTCTCTTCAGAGATTTTATAGCAATGCCTCAAAGAAAATAAAGTGCTGAATTCATGTGGGATCAGCAAAGGTAATTAACTTCAGCATCTTTGTAAGGATTTGAAATAAAGTGGAAATAGAATTGTTAGATTTTATAAGGCAGGGATGTATTAACTTATCAAATAAACATCTCTGTCTTGTGTTTTTCATGACAAAATTGAGATTTTTGAAGCTCTTGAGTGAGAACATTGATCACAAATCAATAAAACCAATTATAGTCTGTTTTCAACTTTCTTAGATTGGGGACTTTTGCATCACATAATTGTGCCGATGAGCTGAAAAAGAATAAGAGTGAGTAGTTTTATTTGATATATTTTATGATATAAATAGCATTTCTGTGTTTCAATAAAACATTTATTGTTCTACAGATTTTATACAATCTTTAGACATATTTCCCAAAGGTTCTAGTTTTCTAAAGATGGAAAATAGAATAAATGGAGACAGAAATACATGAGCAATGTCTTGGGAAGGAGAAAAAAATGTGTAATATATTTTCATTGAGATTTATACACTAGTAATCTCTTTCACTGACATATTGGAAAAGACCTTATGCAGGAGAAGGCTGAAGGCAGGAGGAGAAGGGGATGACAGAGGATGAGACAGCTGGATGGCATCACCAATTTGGTGGACATTAGTTTGAGCAAGCTCCAGGAGTTGGCGATGGACAGGAAAGCCTGGTGTGCTGCATGGGGTTGCAAAGAGTCAGACACTACTGAGTGACTGATCTGAACTGATTCTCTTTTACTAACAAAATGTGCCCATATGATGCCCTAGTAGGCCTAAAGTATGCCCCAGTAATAAAATGATACCTATAAAAACTTGAGTTTATTCTGGGTGTATAAATTGAAGTGTTAAATGTATGATCCTTATTCTACTGTATTAAAGACCTAAGTGGGATTAACAGATACTCTTTTTACCAAGAAACAAAAAAAATATTAGGCTTTGGTTTGCTTTGTTGGTGGCAGCATTGTCATTAAAAGCATTTTGAAAGAGAAGTCTTCGGGATGTTTCTTTAAAGACAATTTTGTCATTAGTATTGTGCCATTGGATATCAGGAACTTTTATTGACATCTGGGAACTAAAAGGAGACTGTGATGTAAGATCTGTCTTACCTAAACAGGTGTAAAAGAAGGAAACCCTCAGGAATAACTTTCAGACCCCAACAGCAAAATATCTTCTTTAACTTTGCTCAGATTTACCCCATCTGGGCCAGAATAATCCACAACTGATAATCAATAGAAAAAGAACAAGCAGAGCTCTCTTCATAGACGACATGATTTCCCTTTTAACAATTGCGGTTTACTGTCATCAATTAAGTCCTTTTTCTGAATAATTCAGTTGCTGATAGGTATTTCAAAGGTTTTTAATCCTTTCCATCTTATATATCAGAGGGGACAATCAGATTCTATTAAAGAGCAAGATAAATTGATCTATAGAGAAATTTAGCCATAACAGAGGTATAATAGAGGTATAATGAAGCAAATCTTTTGGAAGGAAGAAAAATAACTAGGTAAATATAGGGTCATATGTCTTAAACTATTTCTCCCTAAAGAAGGACCTTTGATTCAAACAATGTAAAAATACGAGGAGGGACAAAATAAAAAGTAATCTCTTCTGTCTCTCAGGACTATAATATTAACATAATTGACACATTCAATTCCATAATATCTTCCTGCAGATTTCCTTCTTATTCCCACAACTCACTTAAATGAGTTTAGTAAGAATGGTAATATTCTCAACAGATAATTAAATGAGACATCAGAGCTGGTTTTGGTGATAAACAACAAAGACAGCAGAGATGTGGAGTCAGAAGATCTGCGTCTGAATTGTCTTTGTACATCTTCCTGTGGGCATCCTATTTTCTCACAGAGTAGGAAGTTTACTGCTCTGTTTAGTTTTAATATTACAGGGCATGGCATCTGGTCCCATCACTTCATGGCAAATAAATGGGGAAACAATGGAAACAGTGAGAGACTGTGATTTTGGGGGCTCCAAAATCATTGCAGATTGTGACTGCAGCCATGAAATTAAAAGACACTTGCTCCTTGGAAAAAAAATCTATGACCACCTTAGATGCATGTTAAAAAGCAGAGACATTACTTTGCCAACAAAGGTCTGTCTAGTCAAAGCTATGGCTTTTCCAGTCGTCATGTATGGATGTGAGAGCTGGACTATAAAGAAAGCTGAGTGTCGAAGAATTGATGCTTTTGAACTGTGGTGTTGGAGAAGACTCTTGAGAGTCCATTGGACTACAAGGAGATCCAACCAGTCCATCCTAAAGGAAATCAGTCCTGAATATTCATTGGAAGGACAGATGCTGAAGCTGAAACTCCAATATGTTGGCCCCCTGATGTGAAGAACTGACTCATTGGAAAAGACTGATGTGGGAAATGATTGAAGGCAGGAGGAGAAGGGGATGACAGAGGATGAGATGGCTGGATGACATCATGGACTCAATGGACATGGGTTTGAGCAAGCTCCAGGACTTGAGATGGACAGGGGAGCCTGACGTGCTGCAGTCCATGGGGTCACAAAGACATAGACTCAGACACCACTGAGTGACTGACTGATTGATTACAGGGCATTGTTTGGTTCACCTCTGTAATGGTTGGAATCTATGTACTAAAAGAGTAGGATGCAAGGGTGTAGATCTCTTCCTTGTCTTTCTTCTGCAGGATGAAGTAATAACATCCAGGTATTGTTTCTCCATGAAAGCAGGTTGAAATCTCTCAATCCTTCACAATGTCCTACTTGGAGTTAAGTAGTTATGGTAATATTGGCACAACTTTCCAACTTGTCATACTTCACTCTATATCTCATATCTATATCACCCAATACTAGATGAAGACTTATCTCTTAAAAATTGGAGCCATCTTCATGGCCTGTTTAAGCTTGAACCTATCAGGCCTTTAGGACTAATAGTTAACATTAGCATTTTAGGACAAAGTTGAATGGTAGAGTGAGACTCACTAATATTCTATGCATTGAGTTATATAGCTTCAGCCTGGGATCATTTTTGCCTCTCATTTGATAGCAATTGCAATTTCTGAAAAATAATACACACTATAAGACCAAATAGGAAGGTATGATTGCATTCTGAGGAACAATATTAGAAAATTCTGGGTTTCCTGGCCTTAATATGTAGTAGCCACAATTTCATCATTTGTTTTTACACTGGGGACCGCAGAGTTGTTTTACACCAGTACCTTTTAATTCATACATAAATTCTTAATAACCTTGGCCTTTATGTTGAGAACTGAGTAGTTTAAGAGAGGTAACAGAAAATTCAGAAGAAAGGGGAAATAAAAGAACCATATAAAAAGATTAAAGAAAGAAAACATAGACTTGAAGATTTATTGGAAAATAATTATCCAGACATTGTCAAATTATGAGCTGTCATCCAAAACCTAAATGTAGATCTGGTTCTATAATTAATTGGCAAGTCACTTTTAAGATGTCAAGTTTTCACTATTTCAGTTCAAAATGAACTTTAAAAATTGTGATCTCTATTCTATAAAATAAACTCAAACACCATTAAGATAAAGTTCAGAAGATGACTTACAAAGATATCAAAATGAAATGCCTTTCTATTGCTCCAAGTAGAGAAAAATTGTGGTGCCTGTTTAGGTGAAGAATTTTGAATAACTTGAAGAAAACATCCATCATATTCAGAAGCCTTGACAGTTTCTATTGTGATTTAAGGCCTGGGGGCTTTCTTTAGCAATTCCAACAGTTATTTACAAGTCTGGTGCTGCATAGACAGCGCAACGTTGCTCTGGGCTGATTACGATGTAATAGCTTATACCAGGGTGTCATTAATAAGTTATTCTTCTCCTTGTATTCCTCAAATCAAGCTACTTGAGTCTGCTTATTCTATTGATACTTCTGAACTGTTCTCTATTTCTTTCTGATTTCCCAGGCTGTTAACTTGGTATATTTTGCTTGAATTCTGCCAAAAGCCATTGTTACTCTCTCACCCAAGTTCCATCATTCTAATTTCAGAGTTATATTGAATTACACGTGGGTTGCTGCTATGGCAGGAATTGATGAGTGTTGGGTTATTATTTGTTTCCCAGCTAAATAAATGATACATTGCCCTAAATAATGCTTCAGTAACGGAAGTAGTTAAAACAACTTATTTAGGATACTGGACACTGGCAATACCTACTCTGTGCCAGCTGAACTGAAATTGTTTCAAGAGGTCATGAACCCCTGTGCTCCTCGTAAAATACTAAACCATTATTGCTAAACAATCCAACCGACTATTCTCTTTATTCTCCCATTCTTTCAATTAACTTGAAAAGGTAGCAAGTTTTTAAATAATCATATTGCATCCCCGGCCACAATAACGGAAATTGTTTGTACATGGCATTGACAACTGTCTGAATCTCTCTGAATTAGTGAGGTATCTGTGATGGAATGCACAGTAATTCCCCAAGGAGCAAATCAATTGTCATCTGTGTAGCTTGAGTTTAAATCAACTTATTTGTCTAAGATTCCTGGTTAAGAAATATGAGTTCATTAAGAACATTACAAAATAAATTAAGGTAGCAGATCTTATTAGGAGAGAAATGCCTAGAAGACTCACTCTGTTTTAATGAAAATATTTTCTATTTGACATCTCAGTTCAAGCAGAAAATGATAATCTTATAGACAAAGAAACAAATGTGGGTGTGCATTCACATCTTCTTTCTAATAATTCCCTATAGTATAGTTTTGTTGCTTTTTTAATAATGGGCTTTGTCATGAAGGAAAATTTCTTTTTCTCAGCTTTCCCACTGTGATGAAATACAATTATTTTCTGATAAAGTGTAAATATAACTTTGGCTAATATTAATGAATGCTAAAAAACCCCAAGATCACCATATGTCCTCAATTTCTCTTCTTTCCACAGAAATCTTTCTGCTGTGAATGATGAGTGGAGAAGGTAGACTATAAATTTTAAAATCATAACATTTGTACAGTATAACTGTTGGCTGAAGCATAGAGCTGAAGCCATCAGCTGACTCCAGGGTGATAATATTATAAGACACTAGTAAGGATTGAATTGGAATTCTTCCTGAAAATGTTACGAGGGGAATGTTGACACAGAGCTGACTAGAGTATTTAGCTAAGTTTTAAGTTAGAAAAAGGTTAGCTTTTCAGATCATGTTTACTTTCCAGTGAGCAGGGAATGGGGGAGGAAAAAGGAGCAAGTTTCCTTTTGAGTGGTAAGAAGAGCTCCAACATCTTATTTTCTTAAATTTTCTCATCCACAAACTCCTATTCAGAAATACAAATTAAATATTGCCTATTCTAATTAAATTGATCAGAAAATCTCATCTCACATGCTAGTAAAGTAATGCTCAAAATTCTCCAAGCCAGGCTTCAGCAATACGTGAACTGTGAACTTCCAGATGTCCAAGCTGGTTTTAGAAAAGGCAGACGAACCAGAGATCAAATTGCCAACATCCGCTGGATCATCGAAAAAGAGAGTTCCAGAAAAACATCTACTTCTGCTTTATTGACTATGCCAAAGCCTTTGACTGTGTGGATCACAATAAATTTTGTGGAAAATTCTTCAAGAGATGGGAATACCAGACCACCTGACCTGCCTCTTAAGAAACCTGTATGCAGGTCAGGAAGCAACAGTTAGAACTGGACTACAGAACAACAGTTAGAACTGCTTTTTTTTTTTTTTTTCCCGTAAAAACAGACTGGTTCCAAATAGGAAAAGGAGTACGTCAAGGCTGTATATTGTCACCCTGCTTATTTAACTTATATGCAGAGTACATCATGAGAAACACTGGGCTGGAAGAGGTCATGAGGTCATGAACCCCTGTGCTCCTCGTAAAATACTAAACCATAATTGCTAAACAATCCAACCGACTATTCTCTTTATTCTCCCATTCTTTCAATTAACTTGAAAAGGTAGCAAGTTTTTAAATAATCATATTGCATCCCCGGCCATCTGGAATCAAGATTGCCAGAAGAAATATCAATAACCTCAGATATGCAGATGACACCACCCTTATGGCAGAAAGTGAAGAAGAACTAAAAGGGCCTCTTGATGAAAGTGAAAGAGGAGAATGGAAAAGTTGGCTTAAAGCTCAAAATTCAGAAGACTAAGATCATGGCATCCAGTCCCATCACTTCATGGCGGATAGATGGGGAAACAGTGGAAATAGTGTTAGACTTTATTTTTCTGGGCTCCAAAATCACTTCAGATGGTGACTGCAGCCATGAAATTAAAAGACAGTTACTCTTTGGAAGGAAAGTTATGACCAACCTAGACAGCATATTAAAAAGCAGAGCATCACTTTGTCAACAAATATCCGTCTAGTCAAGGCTATGGTTTTTCCAGTGGTCGTGTATGGGTGTGAGAGTTGGACTATAAAGAAGTCTGAGCACTGAAGAATTGATGCTTTTGAACTGTGGTGTTGGAGAAGACTCTTGAGAGTCCCTTGGACTGCAAGGAGATCCAACCAGTCCATCCTAAAAGAGATCATTCCTGGGTGTTCATTGGAAGGACTGATGTTGAATCTGAAACTCCAATTCTTTGGCTACCTGATGCAAAGAGCTGACTCATTGGAAAAGACCCTGATGCTGGGAAAGATTGAGGGCAAGAGGAGAAGGGGACAACAGAGGATGAGATGGTCAGATGGCATCACCAACTCAATGGACATGTGTTTGGGTAGACTCCGGGAGTTGGTGATGCCAGGGAGGCCCGGTTTGCTGCGGTTCCTGGGGTCATTAAGAGTCAGACACGACTGAGCAACTGAACTGAACTGAACTGAGAATTCCTCCTACTGGGTTGTTTAAGCTAGTCTTGGAGATAGTTTCAATTAAGACAGATGCCAACCTGATCGTATCGATTATGGAAGCAAATGATGAATCTATGCTGATGCTCGTGTTTTTCTAATACAGAAATATGTTTCCATCACTGAAGATACATAATTAGTATGTAACCATGTGTGCGTTCTCAGTTGCTTGTCATGTCCGACTCTTTGTGACCCCATGGACTGTGGCCAGCCAGGCTCCTCTGTCCATGGGTTCCCAGGCAAGAATACTGGAGTAGGTTGCCATTTCCTCCTTCAGAACAAATGCCTTGCATTTTATAATAGTTATAATTTGTTTAATTTTCTACTGGTAAACTTCAATGTTGTTAACAAATCTCTGCTTTTTTATGTTTTAATATTCAAAGAAGGAAAAACTTTTATGGCTGATAAATATAAATTCTCAATATGGCAAAAATGGAGGTAGTTTAAAAATATATTATTTCACCTACATATCAATGACAAAAATGAAAAATTTTACCCACAGTAAGTGTACATGAAGACAGAGCAATGGGTACTCACTTGTGATTATGGTTGATGAAAAACATCCATTTATTTTGATTCTTAAAACAAGACTTCCGGCATGAGATTAGGTACATAATTATAATTTATTCCTTATGAATCCAGTTAAACTACTTTGTTCTAAAGTGAATAAGTATTAAAATATACTAATGAGATTTTTAGCAATAAAGAAAGGGAAGCATGAGAGCTGTTCATTATCTTGAACTAGAACTGTTTATGTGTATTTTTTAATTGTTGAGGGAAACCGCTAACTTTCCTTCCAAATAACTGTATTAAATTATTCTCTCAACATTAATATGTACAGAATGATGATTTTTACCACATTCTTGCCATCAGGGACTCTTACAGTATTTTATAATTATTGTCAATGTAATGTGAGTAAGGTGTTACCCCATTGTGGCTTTAATTTGCATTTCCTTGTTACAGGTGAGGCCAAATATATTCATGCATGTTAATTTGGCATTTGTACAATATTTTTCTTCTCTTGATTATCTATTTATTTGCCAAGTGTTTCATGTTTAATTTTGTTAGAGATTTTAGAATAATATTTATATTTTTCTTGTGTATTATCTTTTAACCCTTTTATTGTATCTTTTGCTGCATAGATTTTAAAATATGATTAAATAAACTTTCTTTTTAATCTTTGGTTTCATATATTTTTAGAATATTTTATCTATTAAAAACTCCAGATTATTACAGTTTTATCCTGCATGTTCTTCCTTTAATGTCTTTTAGTACTTTTACAATTTTGTGTTATACATTTTGACTTTTAACCAGTTGAAATATATTTTTGTGTGTGGTATGAATTAGATATTTAACTCAATTCTCCACATATACAATAATTTTTCCAAGGCTAGGTTTTGAACATTTGTATATTATTTGAAATTCTACACTGATCCTGTATTAAACATCTTTCTGTATATATATGTACATATATGTGTGTATATGTGCCCATGTATGTATATATAAACATATATCTTAGTTCTGCTATGGTTACTTTATTCTTTTACATTTTTTTGGTAACTATATTTTAGCATCACTATATTTTATCATATGATTTTATTTAGCATTGCTGTTGGCATATTTGGATATTTGATAAGTTAAGAGTGTTTTCTTTTTATTCCATTAGCACTTTGCAAGCTCTTTCCTTTTGAAGACTTGTGCCTTTCATTAACATTGAGAATTGGTAAATTAAGGCCTTCATTAGTCTTTTAAAAATGTTTTCTTATTCCTCTTTGTACATTTTCTCTTCCAGGTATTCTTTTAGAGTTAGAAGTTTACTTAGAAGGTCTTGTTTGAAATACTTGAGAAAATATTTTAAATGTGAAACAAACATTTTTAAATATGAACAGAAAATAAAATTTGTTACATTGTGTTTCAATGCATTAATTTGGTATATATTCTATTATTTGGCTTTCTAATGTTTTCTTCATTATGAATTTGGACATTATGGGTTTAGACATTTCAAAACAGGTTATTAGCAAATCTTGTACAGACTTGTGTTGTAAACATCCTCTTCTTCCTTTTCTTCCTCCCTCATATCTTTTGCATTTTTCTACCATTACTCATGAATAAAAAGTTAGTGGGTTTAAAAATTGAAATAATTTATAGTACCTAATAATTTTCAACTGGTATGTTGTGCTTATATGTTGTATAAATTACCAACTGTAATGACTATTCATTCCTTTCCAATATTTAAAAGTCTTATTTTTTATCCTGTTTTACTGTACTGGGAAAGGTAAAACAGCATAGAACTTTGGTAGTAATGGCAAGCAAATAGATTCCCTCAGAATGGGAGAAAGTATTAGTATTTGCAAAGGATATATCTGATAAAAGACTACTATCCAAAATATACAAAGAACTCTTCAAAATCAATCATAAGAAAGTGAACACCTGGGTTAAAATATGGACCAAAGACCTTAACAGATAGTTCACCAGTGATATACAGATGAAAAAAAATCATATGAAAATATGTTCCACATCGTTTGTCATCAGGGAAATGCAAATGAAAATAACAGTGAACTACTAGTATACAACTGTTAGAATGGCCAAAGTCTGGAACACTAAATACATCCAATGCTGGTGAGGATGTGGAAAAACAAGAACTCGCCCTAGTTAGTGGGAATGAAAAATGGTACAGACACACACTTTTAAAGACAGTTTGGCATTTCTTGTAAAAGTAAGCGTCCTCTTGCCAAATGATCCAATGATCAGACTCCTTGGTATTTACTTAAAGTAGTTGAAAAGTTATGTCAACACAATAACCAGCACCGAGAGGTTTATAGTAGCTTTATCTGTGATTGACAAAACTTGAAAGTAATCAAGATGTCCTTTAGAAGGTGAATACACAAACTATAATAATAAAGCAAGCCATGAAAAGATATAGAGTAACCTAAATGTATATTGCTAAGTGAAAGAAGCCAAACTGAAAAGACCACATACTTTATGATTCTCACTATATGACATTCTGGAAAAGACAAAACTATGGAGTCTGTAAAATGTTGCCAGAAGTTAATGGGAGGGAGGAGTGAATAAGTGGAGCATGGAGAATTTTTAGAACCATGAAACTATTCTGCATGATACTATAATGGTGGATATACATCATTATACATACATTTTCCCAAAGACATGAAATATGCAACACCAATGTAAACTCTAATTAAACAAAGGACTTTGGTTGATTCATCAGTACAGGTTTATTAATTGTAACAAATGTACAGCTGTGGTGGAGGGTGTTGATGTGGGGGGAAGCTACGCATTTGTGAGACAGGGAGTATATGGGAAATCTCTTCACTTTCAGTTTTGCTGTGAATCTAAAACTGCTCTAAAAAAGGATCCATTTAAAAAATAGGATTTTATTAATGAAGGAAAACAAACAGAACTCTTTTTTCTAGACTCTATTTGGAATACATTTGTGAAAGAATGTTGTTCATGATGTTTATTTTTTATTCATAGTAGATAAGTTTTCCCATCACTTGTCATTATTTTTACTGCTTTTTCAGGTTATAAAGTTTTGCAGAAGCTCAGAAAAAATGGAAGGATTGTTTGTTCTATAATTTGGTATTGTTAGATTATTTGAACTTGGAATTTCTAATGAAAATAGCATCACTTAATACTGAATATTACTAAAATCCTTGTTTTGAAATTTTATTGCATAACATGTAATATGCCGTGTCATATTACACAAAATTTGGTGATTCCAATGAAAAGTGAATAATTTGAAGGGGAGAAAAATTTCAATCCATTTAGCGGCAGCATCAAAATTAATGATATTTTGTAGTCACAAAGCCAAACATCTGTTTTCTGTACTCGTGAGTCTGTTTTGGTTTTGTTATAATTGTTCTTTTGTTTCATTTATTAGGTTCCACATATGAATGAAAACATATTTGTCTTTCTAAGGGTATCTTTATACAATGTAAGTCTACATAGAAATGAAAATGGATGACTACTAGTACTGTACAAAATTACTAGTACTGTACAAATTACTAGTATGTTCAACTACATGAATGAATATCACAAACATAATTTAGAGTAAAAGAAGCCAGTCACAACAGAGCATGTACTCTATTCACATAATTTTTTGCAGTAGGCAAAACCAAATCTGTTGGGATAAAAATTAGGAAAGTGCTTACCTTTATCAAGGTACAGTAATAAATGAGTGGAGAAATGAGTGTAAGCCTTTTACTTCTACAAATATTCACTTTCTAGATGCTGATGGCTTTTACAAGAGTAGATTTACCAAAGAAATAAACTTAAGATTTTACCTTTTTCTGTCTCTTTCATTGCAATAGTTTACCTGAAAAGAGAAAAATAATACACATAGGGTAATTTGGTGCTGCAAATAATAGAGAAGGGAGCCATTCAATTAACTCAATCAATGGCAAATTAATTTTTCCCCTGGTGGCTCAGATGGTAAAGAATCTGCCTGCACTGTGGGAGACCTGGGTTTGATTCCTGGGTCAGGAAGATCCCCTGGAGAAGCGAATGGAAACTGACTCAAGTATTCTTGCCTGGGCAATGTCATGAACAAAGGAGACGGGTGGGCTACAGTCCATGGGGTCACAAAGAGTTGGACATGACTGAGCAACTAACACTTTGACTTTCACATTTTCATTACAAATGGACACATGTTATGGTATCTCTAATGTTAGTACACTTTTAGTAACAGAAAACTTTAAAAAGTAAATTTTCAATGATTTCTTTGAAACAAAAGGTATATTTGCATTTTCTGGCAAAAAAACTGCTGCAAATGTAATTAGAAAATCAGGTAGATTTAAAAACCTTTGGGATTCTCTTACCTACTTGTGAGCTTATGCTGGGGTTTGTCCTTACATCTGTGTGCTATAAAAATGTTATTTGACTCAAACATGAAATTGCATTGCTTCTCATCCCTATTATCATGCCTCACTTAAAATGCGTCTCAAACTTGTAATGTCTTTTTAAAATTTTTATCTTGCAGCTAGCTATGGCATTCATTTAGGATGATATGCAACTTGTGAACAGCAATTTTGACATTCAGATTGATAATTTCTTTGTTCACAGGAGCTTCTAAGTTGTAGGCATAAAGTTATGTGTGTTTTAGCATCATGGAAACTTTCATTTTATGAAAGTTTATAAGAAATAAAAACCCAACAAGTTGTTGTAGAAAAACCTGGAGAATTATTACACAAATAAGAAGAAACAGAAACAGACTTGGTTATACTTTACCTTTTTCAACATGAGCTAGCTTGCTGCAACACTAATATTTATCATTTTTGCAAATAAAAATATAAAAATAGCTAATAGCATATTTAAAATGTAAATTATCTGAAAGAAAACACTATCCAAAAATGTATGCTCAAAGTGTAGGAGGGTCATGGTCACCTTTGCCCTCTGTGTCTCTACCTTATCTTCCCTCCATTTATTCAAATTTCCCCATTTTTATGGATACCTGTTATACAAGATGAGTGCCTACCTTAATGACGTCATTGTGACTTGGTTACTCTGCAAACACTTATTTCCAAGGCAAGTCACATTCTAAGCATTGAAGGTAAGACTTCAACACATCTTCAACACATGGGGGAAATGACTGAACATATTATATGGGCATCTTTAATCCTGTCTATTTCAGTACTACATACATATCAGTAAGTTTTAATGCTCTGTCCCTATCCCCTTTTCTAGCATAGTCTCTGATTGCTAGGGTGGAACATTATCTTGTCATGTCAGCCTTGTTCTTAAATATCCCCAATTCTAAACTCTTTTATTCATGTCTTTAGGCCAAACTTCTATCATCCCATATTTCCACTATTAACTTGCTTAACAATTGGTCTTGCATCTACTTTTTCCTCCATCTGGTCTCTTCACTACAATTAGGAATATCTTACAAATGAAAGTCTCAGTAAGTTACCCATGTACTTAAAATTCTAAGGCTCCCATATCCTAAGGATCAAGAATAAAGACAAACAAAGATTGGTAGGATCAAGTAGAAAAGGCCCTTGTCTACCACTTCAGCCTGCAATGAATCCAGTCATTCTCTTCTCTCTTCAATAACTATGAAGGGTCCTCACAAAACGTCTGGAGCACAATTCTGTCTTCTACCACAGGGCTTTTGCACATATTTTTTCTTTTTCAGAAATGCTGTTCTCACCTTTCTTTCTTCTTTAACTTGGCAAACTCCTATTCATTATTCTAATCACATTTCTAACTTCACTTCCTCAGAAAAACCTTCCCTACCTTTCAAATCAATGAATTTCTTTTTTCATGCACATTCATAAAATGCAGAGCTTTCTCCCAGAAAACTCAGTTTTCTTTTGAGTTTTTGTCAGATAACTATACTTTAATTAATGTGATTATTTGAATAAAAAAGTCTCTATTCCATTAAACTGTGTAGTTCATGGGCTCAAATACTGCCTTTTTATCTTCAGTAGGCACAGAGTTCATCATCTAGTCAATGTAAATATTTCTTGGATAATCAACACTTTTGACTTTAATTATGACACAGTATTTGTGATCACTTCAGTTGAATGGATCAGGCTTATGGACACAAACCAGAAGAAGACAAGAGCTGATCTGGATTAATGTTTTCCATCCTAAGTAGTTGGAACCTGTGGTATATAGCAGAACTCTGGGCAGCTGGATGGTTGGTGCTAAGCTGAATTTACAAGATGTATTGGTTACATGTCTGGATGGCTAAAGTCAATATTGTTCAGACAGAGCATACTGATCTGTGGGGAAAAAAAAAAAAGAAAGAAAAATGCAACAAATGTGCCAAGAGAAGCAGAAATGTAGATCGTGTAGTACTTGAGAAAGAGAGAAGCTTGTTTCTGATTTTTTTTTTTTTAATTCCCAGCTCTAATCCCCTTGGCTGTGTTTGCTGCATTTATATTCTATGAAATTCCCCTGTTTGTTCATGTTATGAATTCCCAGTGGAGAATAATTCTGTTTGAGTAACCATACATGCTTTGACTCTGCCATTTCATATTCCAATTTTCAAATATAAAAATGATCATCTAAAAGAAAGCAAAAGAAAAATATAAACAAATATTTCTAAACCTGGAAAATAAATATGTTTAGAATTATATTTTTCTAACACAGGATGGAGTTCATTTGAGAATGATTCAGAGATGAACAGATTTTTTTTAACTTTGTTAGTAGAAAGAAAATTATGCTTTTCAATAAGTTCTTCATTTCAGAATGCTTTACAACTACTTCATACATTTACTTAAAATTTTCTGAGATGCAGTTGACATTTCTTTAAAAATCTACATCTTCAGTGAAATATTATTTTGATTTTGGTGCTAATGATATTCAACTGTTTATCACTCTCCACATGTACCCAAAGTTCCCTTCCATAGTGTCTCCTACTGAGCACAAAATATGCTAGCATAGTCATTAGTGTTTCTAATTTAAATCCATTAAGAAGAGGAAGATAATATTGAAGATGTTACCAATTTGCAAAATAACCTAATTTGTATGCCTTTTCCACTCTATCTCTCAACTATAGCTATGTTGGCGGAGCACTAAAATCAATTAAAAAATTTCTTTCAAAATATCATGAGACTATTTAAGGTAGATAGACACTTGTGATTCAGCTATTCTGTAGAGCTAAAAGAGGAAATATTGGCAGTTTTGCACAAAGTTAATACATAAAAGATGTGTATACACACACGCACACATGTAGTATAATGCTCTCCTTTCTGTGTTCTCTTAAATCACCATTTGAAGTTATTTGGCTCATAATACTTTCAATTTGTACCATATTTATTTGCTCCATGTTCACCCCAGAGATGCTGTCATTTAGATTAAACATTTTTCTTTGCCAAATTTTTAAAAAATGTTTAAGGTTTTCAGGTATTAATAGAATTTTAAAGATTTTTCAGTTTTTCATTCATGGGACTTATAGGTAATGAAAACTGTACAGAAGAAAAAAAAAACATGTTCTAGGATTGTAAACTTCTCAGAAAAGAATTGTAAGAATTAAAGTGTGGCCTGTGACAGGCAAAGATTTATTTATGCTATCACCTTACACCAAGAGGCCATGGTCCCTGACCCTGAAAGCAATCAATCAGTAAGATTTATAGAATTAACAAGTTTGAAAATCTTGTTTCAAATTAAGGTTGCATTTCTGATTCTACCTTTAAAAATATTGTGCTGAATGACCATGAAAGAATTGCTTATGTTCTCCAGTTTTATTTATTTTCTAGGAACACAATATTTGTCATTGAAACTAAATTGTTTAAAAAATTGCCTGTATATGTAGATGGATGCACTTGGTGTTTTATTTTGTTATTTATTATACTGCCTTAATTTAGGATATATGCAGAATTCTTTCTATTTTCCAGATGAGGATGTATTATGATGTTTTTGTGATGTTCTAATGAGACACAGGCAAGTTTATTCTGGATTTTAGTTTAACAAAATATACTCAAACCCATACTGGGGACAGGGACATCAAGCAACTCACTATGACACTCAACTAAACTCACCAGCAGCTTATTTGTTTGCTTCTGGCATTAAAGCATAATGCACTTGGAAAATGAAATACTTTTTCTATTAATACTAGTTTAATCTTTTAAGTCACATGAGATATTGCATAATTGATACCTGTATTTTAGCAATACTTTAAAAACATCAAAAATAGTTTTTTAACAATTGAAGTACATTGACATATGAAATGCAGAAAAAAATTTTTATAGCATAAAAAAGTTAATCTTTGTGTCCTCTCCTATTTAAGCCTCATTATGTAGCTCCTAATTCAGGCTGGAAACAACCACCTATGAAGTTTTGAGGAGAACAGAAAGGTAGCCCTGAGGAGGGTAATGAAAAGAGATGGGGTGAGGAAGTTTGCTGTATTTCATTCAGTATGGCCTGATGCTTTCCTCCTACAAAATACCAGCTTTTTTTCCTTTTAAAAATTGTTTAAAGTTTGTTTATTCTATAATTTCAACTCAAATCTCTACTACTCCATAAAAATATCTCTGAATGTCTCGATGCTATCCTCATATTTTTATTTATTTATCTTAAACTTTGTATTTTGTATTGGGATTTTATTTTGTGTTTGTATCCCAATATAGATGATTAACAATGTTGTGATAATGTCAGATGAATAGCAAAGGGATGTAGCCATACATATACATGTATACATTCTCCCCCAAACTCCCTCCTATCATCATCTTAAAAGCTAATATTATATGCCAGACATTCTCTTTTTTTTTTTTAAGACTTTTTTGATGTGGACCATTTTTAAAGTCTTTATTTAATTTGTTACCATATTGCTTTTTTTTTTTAATGTTTTGGATTTTTTGGCCTTGAAGTGATCTTACCTCACTGACCAGGGATTGAAGGGATTCCAATGCACCGCCTACATTGGAGGGCAAAGTCCCAATCACTAGACCACCAGGGAAGTCCCTCATGCCAGACATTGTTATAAACACTTTTCAGATGTTAATTTACATACTTTCTACATGTATTCTGAAAGTTAGGTCTTTATTTTATAGATGAGAATGTGGGAACTTTTGAAGGCCAAATATTTTGTTTCCAGTCTACTAATTAGAAAATACTAAAACTAGGGTCAGAATTCAAAGAACACATCCAGACTCTGTACACTTAATCCTCATGTTTAAAATTTCTCTTTTCCTTTGAAGTCTTAAGGTAGGTATTTAACTTGCACATTTATTCTATTTGGTGCTACTACTTAACTTCTCATACAAGTACATCTTACTCTATGAAGTAAAGTGCATTTTTCTTGAGTATAAGGAACCAGAGATCATACATTAATGTTGCAAGAAGCTGCCATTTCTTTTTGAGTCATGTTAGTAAAAGGACAGCCCAGACACTCTGACAACCGACCTCCCTCCTCAGCATCTCCAAAATTTGAACCAGCATTTTTCAGTCTGGTGCTGGTGCCATTTCAGACTGCGTGATTCTCTGTTGCGGGTGCTGGCCTGTGCACTGTAGGCTGTTTATCTACATCTCTAGCATCAGCCGACTAGATGCAATGACACTCCCCCCTTCCCCATTCAGACTTGTGACAAAATGTCTCCAGACTCTACCAAATGTCCAATTTCACATAAAATCATGCCTGGTTGAAAACCACTAATTTATTTAGACAGATATTTCTTGTCTTTTATATGGAAACATTTCCCTTTTTTTGTAAATTCTGCTTCTGTCATCATATAATCAATTAAGTTCAGCCTTCTAGAGAAACGTATCTCCTGTCTTCTTCTTCATTTTAATGGGTCCCATGAACCATTTTAAGATATATATAAAGAGTGCCCTTAGTCTTGCCTCCTGTTAGGGTCAAACATAAATTATTTCTTTAACTTTTTTAAGGGAATGTGTTTCCATAGCTTTCAATATCTTGCTTTTCCTCCTGTTTAGGTCTCATCTTCAAATACCGTCACATTGGATGAATTTTGGGGGACACACACATTCAGACCACAACAAAGGGAAATTAGCATTTTGGAGACAAACATACTGGAAATCATTGGATTTCAATAAGATACAATGTTCCTGAGAATATTTTAATAAAATTATAAACTATTATGGATTGATTTCATAATGAAATGCAAATTTGGCCTACTTTATGTTGATTGGGAAAAGACAGATAAACCAATGGATGCATGCTTTCTAGTTTGGATAAACCTTAGGCATGAAAGAGAGATACACTGACTTTAGCTGTGTGCTAAATACTCCATTCTATTCAAATGATTTTTAAAAACTAATCAACTGACTTGAAAATATTATGTTATCTGAAATAAAGTAATTTTCTCAACGGCTCCTAAAGTGATTTTTTTATTCCTTCAATAATTTATTTCTGTATTCCTTAAATGAGATTTATTAATTACTGAAGAAATATTTATTAAATAGCTACTATGTACTAAACTAGCTTTGATTTGCTCAAAGGATGAGGGAATCCTAAAGTAAAACCTCTGATCTAAGCAAGATGAGGATGCTACTTGCCTCAATTTTTTCCTTTCTTGTGTTTTAAACAGTGGAGTCAAGATCAATTTTAAAAGAAAAAAAAAGATTAAAGAGGAGGAGGAGAAGAAGAAGCAGTCTTGGCAGAACTTATTATCGTGAGTTTACTAAGGAAACATTAAAAGAACTATTAGTAGTTGATAGTTTTGAATCTATTAACTGGGTTACCTGAGCTAAACAGTTTATTTTTTGTATTCTTTTTTTACTGAGTGAACGCAAAAGAATTGGGGGAGGGTATGGTAACCCACTCCAGTATTCTTGCCAGGAGAATCCTGCAGATATAGAAGGCTGGTGGGCTACAGTCCATGGGGTTGCAAAGAGTTGGACACGACTGAAGTGACTTAGCATGCACACATGCACTCAAGAGAATTATTTTTAATTTTGGGACATCACTGGCTTTGTTTATTCTGTTATTTCTCTTTTATGTAGACCATTAATAAATGTTTGAGGAATACAGGCAAGGACCTGTATTCCTGTAATATGGAATAGTCCATATTCCTAAAGGACCATGAAAAATAAATTATTTACATTAGCTAACTTATTATTAATTATATATTAATTTATTTAATTAGTTTATTTATTAGTTATTTACATTAGTGATCAAGGGAAAATATACAATGTTTATACCATTCACATTTTTATAACAACACTCAGCATCCAGTCATTTCAGTAGTTTGTAAGTACTTACTTTGTAGCAGACAGGTGAAATTATTTCCAAATTGACATTTTTAATGTCCTTTAAAGAATAAATAATTGGATTTAGAAAATTCTGCATCCTTCTGGGTAATATTCCTTGATCTTTGTCTATTAACAAGTTTCATTTTAAAGGCAGGTGACGTGATATGTCATCTTCAGTCATGCAACGTTATCTGTAAAATATTTACCAAAACATACTTAAACATCAACCAGACATATTTCTCCTTTCAATTATTATGTAGAAGCTATGGAGGCTTCTACACAGTAAGTAATTTCCACTATTTAAACTAGGGAAAAGTTTATTACAAAAACAGTATTTTAAGAAGGCATTAGACAGAAAAGAGATCTTTCCAGGTAAGGGGATGTGCACTACCCATCCCGACTCCCCATTTTTCTCCAAGGGCATTTGCAGATCTGGGCAGGGACTGAGGATCAGGCTTCCCTTAAGCAGAAAGGCTCTGCTGGGGTCAAGATAAGCCAGTGGAGCTTTTGATTGCAGCATTGGCTGATGTGACAGTTTGAAATCTGGAAAGCCTAACAGCAGAGTTGCCAATTTTCCCCCAGTAGACTGAGTGCTAGGCAGCTCGGAGTTGGGATGGAAACATGAAATTCATATAGTTAAACAGTGCTTAAAAATTGAAGTCTTGGCAGAGGGACAGGTGTTCAACAAGCACAAGACAGGTCATACTCTTAAGATCTTTGAAACCAGAGAGAAAATGACACTACTGCAAGCTTCAACAGATTCCTGGTCATGCTTAATTCTTGACTGAATCAATGTAATCAGCTCAATATTGGCTACCTAAAATAGAAAAAGTTACCTTGTCTCAGGAAATGCATCTCAAGTTCAACCTCTTTGCCATTTTAGAAACAATGTCTGACATTTAGTAAAAATTGAGAGAGATGTTTAGGAGCAAGGATATACAACCCAAAGCAAGAAAATGAGGTCCAAGAAAAGGAGAGACAATACCACCATGAATTTACATAGTTCGTATGTTAAAAATAGCAGAAAAGATCTTAGTATTACTCCTATAAGCATGTTAAGAAAAATGGAGAAAAAGTTCAATTTGTTGGATAAAAAACAGATAATTTCAACTCCTTGATAGCTCAGACTGTAAAGAAACTGCCTGCAATGTGGGAGACCTGGGAAGATGTGTTGGGAAGATCCCTTCGAGGATGGTATGGCCACCCACTCCTGTATTCTTGCCTGGAGAATCCACATGGACAGAGAAGCCTGGCAGACTACAATCCATGAAGTTGCAAAGAGTCAGACATGACTGAGTGACTAAGCACACACAATTTCAGTAAAGAAATGATATTTACTTCAATTCAGTTAGCCTCAGTTGCTCAGTTGTGTCGAATTCTTTGTGACCCCATGGACTGCAGCACACCAGGCTTCCCTGTCCATCACCAACTCCCCGAGTTTGCTCAAACTCATGTCCATTGAGTCGGTGATGCCATCCAACCATCTCATCCTCTGTCATCCCCTCCTCCTCCTGCCTTCTATCTTTCCCAGCATCAGCATCTTTACTAATGAGTCGGTTCTTCACATCAGGTGGCCAAAGCATTGGAGTTTCAGCTTCAGCATCAGTCCTTCCAAAGAATATTCAGGACTGATTTCCTTTAGGATGGATTGGGTGGATTTCCTTGCAGTCCAAGGGACTCTCAGAGTCTTCTCCAACACCACAGTTCAAAAGCATCAATTCTTTGGTGTTCAGCTTTCTTTACAGTCCAATTCTCACATCCATACATGAGCACTGGAAAAACCATAGCTTTGACTAGATGGACCTTTGTTGGCAAAGTAATGTTTCTGCTTTTTAATATGTTGTCTAGGTGGGTTATAGCTTTTCTTCCAAGGAGCAAGCATCTTTTAATTTCATGGCTGCAGTCACCATCTGCAGTGATTTGGGAGCCCAAGAAAATAAAGCCTGTCACAGTTTCCACTGCTTCCCCATCTATTTGCCATGAAGCAACGGGACTGAATGCCATGATCTTAGTTTGTTGAATGTTGTGTTTTAAGCCAGCTTTTTCCACTCTCCTATTTCACCTTCATCAAGAGGTTCTTTAGTTCTTCTTTGCTTTCTGCCATAAGGGTGGTGTCATCTGCATATCTGAAGTTATTGATATTTCTCTGCTCAATCCTGATTTCAGCTTGTCCTTCATCCAGTCTGGCATTTCACATGATCTACGCTGTGTATATGTTAAATAAGCAGAGTGACAGTATACAGCCTTGGCATACTCCTTTCCCAATTTGGAACCAGTCTGTTTTTCCATGTCTAGTTCTAACTATTGCTTCTTGACCAGCATACAGATTCCTCAGGAGGCAGGTAAGGTGGTCTGGTATTCCCTTCTCTTTAAGAATTTTCCACAATTTACTGTGATACACACAAAGACTTTAGTGTAGTCAATGGAGCAGAAGTAGCTGTCTTTGGAATGCTCTTGCTTTTTCTTTGATCCAGTGAATGTTGGCAATTTGATCTCTGGTTCCTTTACTTTTTCTAAATTCAGCTTGACCATCTGGAAATTCTCAGTTCACATACTGTTGAAACCTAGTGCAATTGTGTGGTAATGTGAACATGCTTTGGCATTGCCTTTCTTCAGGATTGGAATGAAAACAGAGATTTTCCAGTCCTGTGGCCACTGCTGAGTTTTCCAAATTTGCTGGCATATTGAGTGCAGCATTTTCACAGCATCATTTTTAAGGATTTGAAATAGCTTAGCTGGAATTCCATCACCTCCCCTAACTTTGTCCACGTGATGCTTCCTAAGGCCCACTTGACTTCACACTTCAGGATGTCTGGCTCTAGGTGAGTGATCACACCATCATGGTTATCTGGGTCATTAAGACCTTTTTTTGTATAGTTACTTAAAAAGAGTCAATTAAGCAAACTATATCTGAAAAAATAGTAACTGAAATTAAGGACTCATTGGATGGTGTTTATCATAAGAAGAAAATGGCAAAAGAAAAGATCTAATATGTAAAGAAGAAAATCAATGGAAACTATTATTACCAAATCTGAATCTCAGAGAAAAATAATTTAAAATCTAACATAAATTTTATTGTTGTTCAGTCAGTAAGTTTTTTTCATACTGTTCATGGGGTTCTCAAGGCAAGAATACTTTGTGTGGATCACAACAAACTGTGGAAAATTCTTCAGGATATGGGAATACCAGACCACCTTACCTGTGTCCTGAGAAATATGTATACAGGTCAAGAAGCAACAGTTAGAACTGGACATGGGAAAACAGACTGGTTCCAAATTGGGAAAGGAGTACGTCAAGGCTGTACATTGTCACTCTGATTTTTTAACTTATTATACAGAGTACATCATGAGAAATGCTGGACTGGATGAAGCACAAGGTGGAATCAAGATTGCCGGGAGAAGCATCAGTAACCTCAGATATGCAGATGACACCACCCTTATGGCAGAAAGCAAAGAAGAACTAAAGAGCCTCTTGATTAAAGTAAAAGGGGACTTTCATTTCTTTAGGTAGATATACTCCTAAGTATTTTATTCTTTTTGTTGCAGTGGTGAATGGTATTGTTTCCTTAATTTCTCTTTCTGTTTTCTCATTGTTAGTGTATAGGAATGCAAGGGATTTCTGTGTGTTAATTTTATATCCTGCAACTTTACTATATTCATTGATTAGCTCTAGTAATTTTCTGGAAGAGTCTTTAGGGTTTTCTATGTAGAGGATCATGTCATTTGCAAACAGTGAGAGTTTTACTTCTTCTTTTCCTATCTGGATTCTTTTACTGCTTTTTCTGCCCTGATTGCTGTGGCCAAAACTTCCAAAACTATGTTGAATAGTAGTGGTGAGAGTGGGCACCCTTGTCTTGTTCCTGATTTTAGGGGAAATGCTTTCAATTTTTCACCATTGAGGATAATGTTTGCTGTGGGTTTGTCATATATAGCTTTTATTATGTTGAGGATTATAAAACACTGATGAAAGAAATCAAAGAGGACACAAATAGATGGAGAAATATATTGAGTTCATGGATTGAAAGAATCAATATTGTGAAAATGACTATACTACCCAAAGCAATCTATAGATTCAACACAATCCCTATCAAGCTACCAATGGTATTTTTCACAGAACTAGAACAAAAAGTTTCACAGTTTGTATGGAAATACAAAAAAACCTCAAATAGCCAAAGCAATCTTGAGAAAGAGGAATGGAACTGGAGGAATCAACCTGCCTGACTTCAGACTATACTGCAAAGCCACAGTGCCAGTATGGTACTGGCACAAAGACAGAAATATAGATCAATGGAACAGAATAGAAAGCCCAGAGATAAATCCACGAACCTATGGACACCTTATCTTCGACAAAGGAGGCAAGGAGATACAATGGAAAAAAGACAACCTCTTTAACAAGTGGTGCTGGGAAAACTGGTCAACCACTTGTAAAAGAATGAAACTAGAACATTTTCTAACACCATACACAAAAATAAACTCAAAATGGATTAAAGATCTAAATGTAAGACCAGAAACTATAAAACTCCTAGAGGAGATCATAGCCAAAACACTCTCCGACATAAATCATAGCAGGATCCTCTATGACTCAACTCCCAGAATATTGGAAATGAAAACAAAAATAAACAAATGGGACCTAATGAAACTTAAAAGCTTTTGCACAACAAAGGAAACTATAAGCAAGGTGAAAAGACAGCCTTCAGAATGGGAGAAAATAATAGCAAATGAAGAAACAGACAAAGGATTAATCTCAAAAATATACAAGCAACTCCTGCAGCTCAATTCCAGAAAAATAAAGGACCCAATCAAAAAATGGGCCAAAGATCTAAACAGACATTTCTCCAAAGAAGACATACAGATGGCTAACAAACACATGAAAAGATGCTCAACATCACTCATTATTAGAGAAATGCAAATCAAAACCTCAATGAGGTACCATTACACACCAGTCAGGATGGCTGCTATCCAAAAGTCTACAAGCAATAAATGCTGGAGAGGGTGTGGAGAAAAGGGAACCCTCTTACACTGTTGGTGGGAATGCAAACTAGTACAGCCGCTATGGAGAACAGTGTGGAGATTCCTTAAAAAACTGGAAATAGAACTGCCATATGACAAAGCAATCCCACTTCTGGGCATACACACTGAGGAAACCAGATCTGAAAGAGACACGTGCACCCCAATGTTCATCGCAGCACTGTTTATAATAGCCAGGACATGGAAGCAACCTAGATGCCCATCAGCAGATGAATGGATAAGGAAGCTGTGGTACATATACACCATGGAATATTACTCAGCCGTCAAAAAGAATTCATTTGAACCAGTCCTAATGAGATGGATGAAACTGGGGCTCCTTATACAGAGTGAAGTAAGCCAGAAAGATAAAGAACATTACAGCATACTAACACATATATATGGAATTTAGAAAGATGGTAATGATAACCCTATATGCAAAACAGAAAAAGAGACACAGAAATACAGAACAGACTTTTGAACTCTGTGGGAGAAGGTGAGGGTGGGATGTTTCAAAAGAACAGCATGTATACTATCTATGGTGAAACAGATCACCAGCCCAGGTGGGATGCATGAGACAAGTGCTCCGGCCTGGTACACTGGGAAGACCCAGAGGAATCGGGTGGAGAGGGAGATGGGAGGGGGGATCGGGATGGGGAATAAGTGTAAATCTATGGCTGATTCATATCAATGTATGACAAAACCCACTGAAATGTTGTGAAGTAATTAGCCTCCAACTAATAAAAAAATTAAAAAAAAAAAAAAAAAGAAATCTGTGGTACATATACAGCATGGAATATTACTCAGCCATGAAAAAGAATTCATTTGAATCAGTTCTAATGAGATGGATGAAACTGGAGCCCATTATACAGAGTGAAGTAAGCCAGAAAGATAAACACCAATACAGTATACTAGTGCATATATCTGGAATTTAGAAAGATGGTAATGATAACCCTATATGCAAGACAGAAAAAGAGACACAGATGTATAGAACAGACTTTTGGACTCTATGGGAGAAGGCGAGGGTGGGATGATCTGAGAGAACAGCATCGAAACATGTATATTATCAAGTGTGAAGCAGATTGTCAGTCCAGGTTGGATGCATGAGACAAGTGCCCGGGGCTGGTGCACTGGGATGACCCAGAGGGATGGGATGCGGAGGGTGGTGGGAGGGGGGTTCAAGATGGGGAACACATGTAAATCTATGGCTGAATCATGTCAAATTATGGCCAAAACCACTACAATATCATAAAGTAATTAGCCTCCAACTAACAAAAACAAATGAAAAAAAAATAATAAAGTAAAAGAGAAGAGTGAAAAAGTTGGCTTAAAACTCAACATTCAGAAAACTAAGATCATGGTATTCGGTCCCATCACTTCATGGCAAATAGATGGGGAAACAATGGAAACAGTGAGAGACTTTATTTTTTTTTGGTGGGTGGGAGCTCCAAAATCACTGCAGATAGTGACTGCAGCCATGAAATTAAAAGATGTTTACTCCTTGGAAGAAAAGCTGTGATTCACCAAGACAGCATATTAAAAAGCAGAGACATAACTTTGCCAACCAAGGTCCGTCTAGTCAAAGCTATGGTTTTCCAGTAGTAATGTATGGGTGTGTTCTGAAGAAGGAAATGGCAACCCACTCCAGTATTCTTGCCTCGAGAATCCTGTGGACAAAGGAACCTGGTGGGCTGCTGTCTATGGGGTCGCACAGAGTCAGACACGACTGAAGTGATTTAGCAACAGCAGCAGCAACATGTATGGATGTGAGAGTTGGGCTATAAAGAAAACCGAGTGGCAAAGAGTTGATGCTTTTGAACTGTGGTGTTGGAGAAGACTCTTGAGAGTCCCTTGGACTGCAAGAAGATCCAACCAGTCCATCCTAAAGGAAACCAGACCTGAATATTCATTGGAAGGACTGACACTGAAGCTGAAACACCAATACTTTGTCCACCTGATGCGAAGAACTGACTCATTTGAAAAGACCTTGATGGTGGGAAAGATTGAAGGCAGGAGGAGAAGGGGACGACAGAGGATGAGATGGTTGGATGGCATCACTGACTCAATGGACATGAGTTTGAGTAAACTCCAGGAGTTGGTGATGGACAAGGAAACCTGCATGCTGCAGTCCATGGGGTCACAAAGAGTTGGACATGACTGATCTATTGAACTGAACTGAGTCACTAAGTCATGTCAGACTCTTTGGACCCCTTGGGCTATAGCCCATCAGCCTTCTGTCCATGGAATTTTCCAGGCAAGAATACTGAAGCATGTAGCCATTTCCTACTCCAGGGGATCTTCCCAAACTAGTGATGGAACTGGTGTCTCTTGCATTGGCAGGTTGGATTCTTTACCACTAGAACCACCTGGGAAGCCCAGCATAAACTTTGGAGTTCCAGAAAGAAGGGACAGAGGAGAAGTAATATAGCAAGAAATTGTTTTAAGAAAAAATTGTGAAAAAAAAATCCAAATTGATATACTATATTTATAATACATTATAGAATTTGATTAAATTCCAGGAAGCATTTTGAATTAATTGGGAGTATAATTAATTATTTAAGCACATCAGAATCAAATTGCCTAAAATGGAAGATAGAGAGAAAATCCAAAAAATAATTCATATCATACTATGGCAAAACCACTACAATATTGTAAAGTAAATAGCCTCCAATTAAAATAAACAAATTTATGTTAAAAAATAAAATATAAAATAAAAAAATAATAAAAAATAACTGGGGATGAAAATAAATTATTCTTAAAAGGGCAACTGTAAACCTGAGGACAGACCCTCACACAGAATTATGGAAGCCAGAAATCAATAAAGCAACATCTTTGATGTGATTTAAAAAACATTTTGCTTCCTAGAATTCTATAATCAGCAAAAATATACATGGACAATCAAGATGTCCTATAGATGTTTTAAATAGAAGAAGTATAGAGGATTTGCCACCAACAGGACCTTTGTACTATACACACTAAAGAGGAGCTTTGCGCTGAAGATTAGTGATCCAGGTGGGAGCAGAAAACTTAAGAATAAAGGAAACCCCAGGTGGAAATTATGCAGATTTATATAAACAACATCAATGATTATTTAAGGAACAATGGTAATGTGTGCTTGGTCGCTCAGTTGTGTCCAACTCTTTGCTACCCCCAAGGACTGAAGCCTGCCAGGGTCCTCTGTCGGTGGGGATTCTCCAGGCTAGCATACTGGAGTGGGTTGCCATGCTGTCCTCCAGGGGATCTTCCCAACCCAGGGATTGAATGCAGGTCTTCCGCATTTCAGGTAGATTCTTTACCATCAGAGAAGCCCAATAGTGATTAATAACACACTATTTTAGGTGTATAATTTTATACACTTTGAAATTTGGATAGATTCATGTACCATGACCACAAACAGGATACAGAGCAATTTTCCTCCTAAACTTCCTTATATATATTTAGAGTTCTTTATACTTTCAATATTCAATTCTGTTTGATACTAGAGTTTAAAATATTTTCTGTCACTCATTAGCTTCTCCTCAAACAAAGGGAATATAGTTAACATATTATGTACAACACTTGTACACTGAAAAGCATAAACCATATTTACAGAAACTGAAGAGACCTAAATGGAGAAATTTATCATAATCATGAATTGGATGACTTAATATTGCTAATATATCATTCACTCCAAATAGATTCACAAATTCAAAGCAATTTCAATCAGATTCCTAGCATTTTAAAAAATACATTGACCATTTACATTTGGAGATGCAAAGAAAAATAAATATCAAAAAACAATTTCAAAAGAGAAAAAATGGTTGGAGGATTCCACTGTCTGACTTCAAGTCTTACTACAGAGCTATTCTACTCAAGATAATGTGGTAGTGGCATGAACAAACACACATAGCTCAATGAACTTTTCCAGAACAGGGGATTTACAAGTCCGTCCACACATATGTGGCCAATAGATTCTTTAAAATAGTGTCAATTTGGAAAGGGCAATCTTTTCATCAGATACTGCTGAAACAACTGGATAGCCATGATAAACAATGAACCTATTCTTTCTCCTTACAACTAAAAATTAAACTTATAATTAACCTTATACTTAAATGAAGAAAGGAAAGGTGGAAATTTAGGGGAAAAAGCACACACAGGATAAGCAAAGATTTATTAGATAAGACACATTAAAAGAAACTCTCTATGAAAACAATAAAAACGGTGAAAGACCTTATTTTCTTGGGCTCCAAAATCACTGCAGATGGTGACTGCAGCCGTGAAATTAAAAGACACTTGCTCATTGGAAGAAAAGCTATGACCAACCTAGACAGCATATTAAAAAGCAGAGACATTATTTTGGTGACAAAGTTCTGTCTAGTCAAAGCTATGACTTTTCCAGTAGTCATGCGTGCTTATGAGAGTTGGACCATAAATGCTGTGTGCTTAGTCAGCGAAGCCTGCTGTGCCACAGTACATGGATTCACAAAGAGTTGGACATGATTGAGAGACCAAACAACAAGAACAATGGAAAAAAGAGACATTTAACTTTAACAAAACTAAAATTGTCTTCAAAAGATACCACTAAGAAAATACGAATGCCTGCTAAGTACATTGGTATCAAATAAAATTAATATGTATATGTTCCAAAGTCATACCAAAAATAGATTAAAAACTGACAATTCAATAGAAAGTGTGTATTAGTTGCATGCTTAGGGTAAGAACCGGGCCTGATTGCCCTGAGGACAATCTGAGGGAGCTAATGTGAGATAGCCACTCAAACTGTGGTGCTATAGCCAGAGAGAGGAAAAAAAAAAGAGAGAGAGAGAACTTTCCAGTGAAAAGCTCTAACCTAAGGTGCAGCCTGTCCTGCTCACAGAACAAAGGATTGAGCAAATACCAAAGGAGAGCTAGCCAGCAGCAGACTGGCCCATCTCCCCACCAGAGGCAGAGAGGCAGGTGGGTGACAGCCAGAGCCAGAAGGCAAGGGGCAATCTCGGCCCCAGAGACGACATCCTCCACCAAACTGTGAGCAGGCTCTCAGTTGCTAACCAAGTCTTCCTGGGATCCTGGACGGTTGACATCTGCCAGGAGGGTCATAGCCAGAGATCAGCTCCCCAGAGGAGAAACACGGCACACCAGAGACGGTGGTCTTATGGTGCAGCCAGGAGACTGAGCGGCTGGGCCTGGGGAGGTGATTAAGATGCACAGCCCACCTGGGACAGTGCGCTTGCCGAGCAACTGGTACCCCGAGCTGCTTGGACATTGGAAGGGCAAAAAACGCAGGCCCAACTGAGTCCGTGCCTTTGTGGAGTACCCGAGAACCTGAACCTGAGCAGCTTAGACATGGGAAGTGTGTGAAACCAAGAGCCCGCTTTGGACAATTCCCCTGCAGAGCAACCTGGAGCCTGAGCAGTGTACACTGGGAAAGTACATGTGCTGTGAGTGGGGGCAAACCCAGTGTGGTCCAAACACGGTGAGCGCTTCCCATACACGCCAGTGATGTTTGTTTGCAGTGCTCCTCCCTCTCCACAACACAACTGAACAAGTGAGCCTAAATAAGCGACCACATTCACCCCCTTGTGTCAGGGCAGAAATTAGACCCTGAAGAGACTTGCAAACAGAGGAAGCCAAAATGAACAAAGAAGAGGGAACTGCTCTGAAAGTGACAGGTGCAACAGATTAAAACCCTGTAGTCATCATTGATTAAGCATTGAAAGGGGCCTATAGACCTTGAGAAGAAGTATAAGCTGGAGCAAGGAAATATATGAAACTGAACTGACCCCACACTGCCCTCAACAGCTCAAGAGAAATTTCTAGATATATTTTACTATTTTCAATTTTTAATTTTTCAATTTTTAAATTTTAAGTTCTTTATTACTCCTTTAACTTTCATTTATAACCTACTATTACCTTGCAAAAAAAGAGCCTATTTTTAAAGCAAATTTCATGTATATGTATTTTTATAATTTTTCTGATTGATTTTGTTTTGTATTTTTAATATTGTATTTTTGAGAGTCTAACCTCCACTCTACGTTTTTAATCTTTGCTTTTTGTTATTTGTTATCAATTTTGTACCTTTAAGAATCTAAACTTCAAGGCCCATTTTTTACTTAGGGATGTGATTACTGGCTTGATTGCTCTCTCCCCTTTGACTCTCCCTTTTCCCCCCCAGGTCACCTGTATCTTCTTCCTCCACTTTCTCTTCTCTGCTTAACTCTGTGAATCTCACTGGGTGTTCCAGGGTGTGGAGAACACTTAGGGAACTGATTACTGGCTAGATTGCTCTCTCCCCTTTTGACTCCCCCTCTTCTCCTCCTGGTCACCTCTATCTCCCTCCTCCTTCTTCTTTTCTCTATGTAACCCTGTGAACCTCTATGGGTGTTCCTCACTGTGGAGAATCTTTTCACCATTAATCTAGATGTTTTATCATCGGTGCTGTATGGATGGAGAAGTCTTGACTCCTGACTCCAGGAAACATTAATCAACAAAAGCTCATCCAAAATCCTCCATACCTACACTGAAACCTCCATACCTACACCCAAGAAGCAACAAGTGCCAGAGCAAGACATACCACATTAATTCTCCAACAACACAGGAACATAGCCTTGAGCCTAAAATACAGGCTGCCCAAAGTCACACCAAACCCATACACATCTCAAAACTCACTACTGGACACTTCATTGCACTCCAGAGAGAAGAGATCCAGATCCAGCTCCACCCACCAGAATACCGATGCAATCTTCCCTAACCAGGAAACCTTGACAAGCCACTTGTCCAACCCCACCCACGGGGAGCAACCTCCACAATAAAGAGGAACCACAAACTTCCAGCTTGCAGAAAGGCCACCCCAAACACAGCAGTCTAAACAAAAAAGGCAGAGAAATATTCAGCAGATAAAGGAACATGATAAATGCCCACCAAACCAAACAAACGAGGAGGAGATAGGGAGTCTACCTGAAAAAGAATTTACAATAATGATAGTAAAAATGATCCAAAATCTTGAAAACAAAATGGAGTTACAGATAAATAGACTAGAGACAAGGATTGAGAAGATGCAAAAAAATGTTTAACAAGGACCTAGAAGAAATAAAAAAGAGTCAATCAATAATGAATAATGCAATAACTGAGATCAAAAGCACTCTGGAGAGAACCAACAGTAGAATAACTGAGGCAGAAGATAGGATAAGTGAGGTGGAAGCTACATGGTGGAAATAAATGAAGCAGAGAGGAAAAAAGAAAAGAGTTAAAAGAAATGAGGACAACTTCAGAGACCTCTGGGACAATATTAAATACCCCAACATTCGAATCATGAGTCCCAGAAGAAGACAAAAATAAAGGACATGAAAAAATACTTGAGAAGATAATAGTTGAAAACTTCCCTAAAATGGGGAAGGAAATAGCCACCCAAGTCCAAGAAACCCAGAGAGTCCCAAACAGGATAAACCCAAGGCGAAACATCCCAAGACACATATTAATCAAATTAATGAAGATCAAACACAAAAAACAAATATTAAAAGCAGCAAGGGAAAAGCAATAAATAACACACAAGGGGATTCCCATGAGGATATCAGCTGATCTTTCAATAGAAACTCTTCAGGCCAGAAGGGAATGGCAGGACATACTTAAAGTGGTGAAAGAGAAAAACCTACAACTCAGATTACTGTACCCAGCAAGGATCTCATTCAAATATGAAGGAGAAATCCAAAGCTTTACAGACAAGCAAAAGCTGAGAGAATTCAGCACCACCAAACCAGCTCTTCAATGAATGCTAAAGGATCTTTTCTAGACAGGAAACAGAAAAGGTTTATAAACTTGAACCCAAAACAACAAAGTAAACGGCAACAGGATCATACTTATCAATAATTACCTTAAATGTTAATGGGTTGAATGTCCCAACCAAAAGACAAAGACTGGCTGAATGGATACAAAAACAGGACCCCTATATACGTTGTCTACAAGAGACCCACCTCAAAACAAGGGACACATACAGACTGAAAGTGAAGGACTGGAAAAAGATACTTCATGCAAATAGAGACCGAAAGAAAGCAGGAGTAGCAATACTCATAGCAGTTAAAATAGACTTTGAAATGAAGGCAGTGAAAAGAGACAAAGAAGGACACTACATAATGATCAAAGGATCAATCCAAGAAGAAGATATAACAATTATAAATATATATGCACCCAACATAGGAGCACCACAATATGTAAGGCAAATGCTAAGTATGAAAGGGGAAATTAACAATAACATGATAATAGTGGGAGACTTTAATACCCCACTCACACCTATGGATGGATCAACTAAACAGAAAATTAGCAAGGAAACACAAACTTTAAATGATGCAATGGACCAGTTAGACCTAATTGATATCTATAGGACATTTCATCCCCAAACAATGAATTTCACCTTTTTCTCAAGTGCACACGGAACATTCTCCAGGATAGTTCACACCCTGGGCCATAAATCTAGCCTTGGTAAATTTAAAAAAAATGAAATAATTTCAAGCATCTTTTCTGATCACAGTGTGGTAAGATTAGATGTCTCTACAGGAAAAAAAACTATTAAAAATACAAACATATGCAGTGGGATGACCTTGAGGGATGGGATAGGGAGGGAGATGGGAGGGGGGTTCAGGATGGGGAACACATGTATACTCATGGCTGATTCATGTCAATGTATGGCAAAACTACTACAATATTGTAGAGTATGGTAGAATATTGTAGAGTATCATAGAGTAATTAGCTTCCAATTAAAATAAATAATTAATTTAAAAAAGTAAAAGTGACCAATTTCAGCACCTGCTAAACAAATAAGCTTTGTCTGAAAGAATTTTTTTCATTTATTTTATAATTGGATGAAAATTGCTTTAAAATATTGTGTTGGTTTCTGTGGTATAACAACTCAAGTCAGCCATAATTATACACAGGAAAGATTTTTGATGTCGTTGTTTGATTAGGTTTTTAAAATATTGAGCCATAGTTGCATTTCTGAGGTAATAAATAGTTGATTATGATGTTTTTCTTTTAAATTTATGTTGAATTATATCTGACCGTTTAAAATACGAATTAAAATTCAGGTTTTGTGTATTTATAAAATTAAAATGTCTAAGTTTAAAAAAGAGAATACCAGAGTGGGTTGCCATTTCCTTCTCTAGGGCATTTTCCAGTCCCAGGAATCAAACCTGGGTTTCCTGCATTGCAGGCAAATTCTTTACCATCTGAACCATGAGGGAAGCCCAGACAAAGAGCCCAATAAAAATAATCAAATATTCAAACTGACTCTTTACAAAATATGATGGACAATTAGCCACAGTTTAACATCAGTAATTAGAATAGATATGTAAATTATGTAATTTGCATGGATATGTAAATTGTATAAATTAAATAATTATAAATGGGATTCTACTATATAATTTCTATAATGGTTAATGTTAACAATACTAAAAGTATTAAATGTTGCAGAAGTTATGGTGTAATCAGAGCTCTCCTATACTCTTGGGGGTATTAGGAAATTATACAACCATTTTAGAAAAATGTTTAGTAGTTTCTAGTTATCTAAGCTCATAAAACTCAGAAATTAAAGTGAATGATAACAAAAAGATTTAAGCAAAAATTCTTATAGCACAATTAGTCATAATGGCCCCAAACTGGAAACCACTGAAGGTCTGTCAGCAGGCAGACGGAGAAACAAACCGTGATACATAGTATATGGTTGCATTTATTTGAAAGTCCAGAATAGACAAACTTATAAGACAGAAATTAGGTGAATTGGTTCCAGGGGATAGGGGTAGAACCTGTCAAGACTGATTACTAAAGGGTAGGGGACTTCTTGGAGTGATGAAAATGTTCTAAAATTAGATAGTGGTGTTAGTTGATCAACTCTTAAAATATACTAAAAAGCACTGAATTTACTGTCTTAAGAGTATATTTCATGGCACCTGAATTTTATTTTAATAAAGCTGTTAAAAATAAATGTGTTATAATAATAAAATGGATTAGAACACTGCAATTAAAGAGAATGAACTATTGATACAATAAGATGGATCAGTCTTAAAAAAAATTTTACTAATTGGATGAACCAGAAACAAGAGTGCACAGTTATTTACTCTATTTTTATTAATTCAAAACTAGGCAAAATACATTGATGATGACAGATATCAAAATATTCAGAATAGTTAGAAGTTAAAATAGATGTATGTATTCCAGAAGTTGGTAAAGGTGGAAAGGTGAAATTTTAGTGTATCTTAGTGAAATATTCTATATCATCTGCTTCTGATTATTTAAGTATACACACACACACACACATATATATATATACATACATACATATATATATATATATATATATATATATATGGAAGCATCTCTGAGACACACACTAAGAATTAGTGCACTTTATGAAAATTATTGCATGTTTTAAATCTTTGGGATCCCCTGGTCGTTCAGATGATAAAGAATCTGCCTGCAATCCAGGAGACCTGGGTTCGATCCCTGGGTTGGGACAATCTCCTGGAGTGGGTTGCATGTCAACCCACTCCAGTATTCTTGCCTGGAGAATCTGCATGGACAAAGCAGCCTAGCAGGCTACAGTCCACGGGGACGCAAAGAGTCGGACATGACTGAAGGACTAAGCACGCAATAGCACAATTAAATCTTTACAAAGAAAGTAAGTGCTATTTGTCTTTTGTGAACTTTTATAAGCATTTAGATAAAAATTTTCATATTTTGAAAAACTCCAACGCTTATGGAAGAATTACGTTTTAACCTTATTATCACTTATGAATTTATCAACAATTATTTAACAGCAAATATACAATATCTTAATCATTTTGTTGTCATGACTTTGATGAGACTTTGGCAGATGAAAAGCTTAATGTGCAAGCACTGAACAGCTTCAAGTCTAGAAGGTATCATTTGTTGTTTCCAGTAATACTTACACTATGACTACTTGTCACCTTACGAAAAGAGAAAAAAAAAATCATAACACTGGGGTAATGTATAATAAACTATGCTTAGAACATTATAAATGAAAAACATTCTATAAAACACAATTAGATGAAAAGGCATAGAAATATAAGTCTGCAGTGATACATTAAAAATATATATGGTAATCCGTGATGGGTGGAATTTTTCAAAAGTAATTCAAATGCTAATGAATCTGGTTAAATCTTTCAGCTGGGAAATGAGTGGACCTGTTTTTGCTGTTTGCTCTGCCAGCTTCCAATTTCTCTCGGCTGAGAATATCCTTTTATAAATTAATAAAAACTTTCCAGACTGAAAATAGAGGGATATATAGCTTAATGGCTAGAATGTGTTGCCAGGATTTTGTAATGTAGACAGTTTGTTATGACTACAACAATGCTCCAGTGCATTGAACTTTAATGTTGAAATGTCAGCTTCCTTCTGAGGAGTTCAGGAGCCAAGCCTACACCTGCTTGCCTTTAGAAGAGCGGTCATTTGCATATACCTCTGGTCAGTAGAATTTGTGAAGTGAGGATGATGAAAATATTAGGCACTTTTGATCTTCGAAAAGTGATAAAGCATATATTAATAAAAACTAAATGTCCTTCATTTTCAGCATTGAAAAAAAAGAGGAGGGCCCCAAAATGCTAGAAAGAAAGGGCCATTTAAATCATTGTATTTTATCTTGAATTCAAGCTTTTTCAAAACAATAAGTGTTTACTTCTCCTGGAAAAATATCATAATTTCTTGTCATTGCTTTTCACATTGACCCATGAATAATAGATGCAGTTCAATTTACAGTGACTAAGGGTGATGACTAAGTGCATGTGTGTGCGCACACACACACACACACAAAGGGTGATGAAATGTGGCTTGATATTAAGGTCAGGCTACAAAAACTAAAGTGTTTTGCATGACACCATCTAGGAAATAATCTCTCTAAAGTTCTCAATTTAATCCATGAGGCACTAAAAAAATTAATTTGACTACTGGGTCAATTGTTATTCTCAACAGATTTCTACTGAATAATTTAGAACTGAATTATGCCTATTAGCATGGACTACATAGCTTTTACCAAGTTAATCATTACCTCCTGTGGTGTCTTTTCATTTTTTTTCAGTTATTCTTAGAAACTAACTTTGCAGGGGAAAAAAGCAATCAGACAAAAAAACAGGAAACATTCTCCAGAGAGAATTCGGACACAGGATAGGAATCCTTGGGTCATACCTGTGGGCTCACAGTAACTGAATCTGGATTCAGAGCTACGTGATAAGTGGAATCATATACATGTGCATCATTGACCAAAATGCTGAGGTAAAGCTAAATCTACTTTTAACAGGAGTCTGCTTGGATGTTCTGAATATTTCTTAAATATCCATATCCATAGCATCCCGTATGTCATTGTCAGTGTAATTTTTATTTAGAGTGAAGTGAGAACTTAAGGAGAGATGTGGTAGTGGTTTAGCTGCTAAGTCATGCCTGGCTCTTGTGACCCCATGGGCTGTAACCTGCCAGGCTCTTCTGTCCATGGGATTCTCCAGGCAAGAATACTGCAGTGGGTTGCCATTTCCTTCTCCAGGGGATCTTCCCAACCCAGGGATCAAACCCGGGTCTCCTGCCTTGCAGGCAGATTCTTTACCTGCAAGGTAAAGCTCTTGCAAAACAGGGGAAGCTCTTGCAAAACAGTTACTTGTATAATTGCTCTCTAATTTAAAGTATTACAATGATTTTCTTTACATTTGTCTTAACTGCATTTTAAAATTACATGTTTCAATGAAGCCAGGATAGGGCATTATGGAGTCTGAAACATTCAGTTCAGTTTTCTCCAAACTACTAGCCTTTTTCTATTTGTATTTAAGCAATTTACATCATATTTAGTGAAGTCATTTAGTGTTGATAACAACTTGATATAAAGAAATGGAACTAGTGTAGAACACAAGATCCGAGTTCAGTGTCCCATGGGCTACCCAGTTGATGTTCACTGGAAAATATATAGGGCAAGTTTCTCTGGCAAAACCAATAAATGAATATCTCTTAGAGAGTACTATATAAACTAAGTATTATATAAATTAAGCCATATCCTTTTATTGTATCCTGATTGAAAAGAAATAAATCTTAACCAAGAATTTGGGTAAAGTTCTAACATGTAATTGCCTACTATCCTATTACTTTAGATATGAAATATCTTGAAACTTGGTAGACAGATGCTTAGAGTGTACTCAAGAAAGAAGAAAAGATAAATGGAAAACTACATAAATCATGGCTAGTCCTTTCAATTTGCTAGTATGCTTCAGTTGCTGGGTTTCATTACATGCATGCTAAGTTGCTTCAGTCATGTCTGACTCTTTGCACTCTGTGGACTATAGCCCGCCAGGCTCTTCTGTCCATGGGAATTCCCACGCAAGAATACTGAACTGCATTGCCATTTCCTTCTCCAGCGGATTTTCCTGACCTAGGGATCAAACTGATGTCTTTCACATCTCCTGAATTAGCAGACGGGTTCTTTACCACCATCACCACCTGGGAAGTCACAGGTTTCATTGGTATTCACATTTGGCTCCATTTTTGTTTTTAGTGATTTTTTTTCCCCCTGTAATTATATCTAGTAAAATACACCTGAAGATTTTCTTATATAATATGGAAAAAATATACTGAATGTTGATATGGTTTTCCGTATGATATCTTATCATCTCACTATAAAAAATGTATAAAACACATGCTTAAAAGTATAAAATACATTTTTATATCTGACTGATATACTTCAATAATCTCAACTAAAAAGACCAAAAAGTAATCAATTAGATTTGATTTAGATTTATTTAGTATTTATCAATAAATCAATTTAGATTTATTTTAGTATTATTTTACCAATGATATATAATTACTTTTTTTTCTAGGATACTATACACATAAGAATGATAACGGTGATAATTTCAGTGCTTTTTATGTACCAAACATGTTGTAAATAAAAATTGTGAAGAGCCATGTTCTCGTGTTGGGAGGTGAAAGGGTAATAAAACTTGGTAGCTACAGAATATTTTGAAAGTTTTTTTTTTAACTTTTAATTTTGTATGGGGTGTAGTAGATTAACAATGTTGAGATGCTTTCAGATGGACAACAAAGGGACTCAGCCATACATATACATGTATCCATTCTTCCTCAAGACAAAGATCCACCTAGTCAAAGCTGTGGTTTTTCCAGTAGTCATGTGTGCATGTGAAAGTTGGGCCATAAAGAAGGCTGAGCACCAAAGAATTGATGTTTTCTAACTGTAGTGTTGGAGAAGACTCTTAAGAGTCCCTTGGACTGCAAGGAGATCAACCCAGTCAGTCCTAGAGGAAATCAGTCCTGGATATTCATTGGAAGGATTGATGCTAAAGTTGAAGCTCCAATACTTTGGCCACCTGATGCAAAGAGCCAAACCATTAGAAAAATCCTGATGCTAGGAAAGATTGAAGGCAAGAGGAGAAGAGGGGCGACAGAGGATGAGATGGCTTGATGGCATCACCAACACAATAGACATGAGTCTGAGCAAACTCCAGCAGTTGGTGATGGACAGGGAAGCCTGGCGTGCTGTAGTCCATGGGGTTTCAAAGAGTTTAGGCACGACTGAGTGACTGGACAACAAGGGAAATCAAAAGAGTAACACAAAGGCAGTAGGATAACCAAATATATAGAAGGTCAGTGAAATGTACTAGGCCAATCTCTGACTGTTGCTCAGCTAAATAAAACAGCACAAGACTCTCCCAATCAAGGGCTTACCAAGTGGTGCTAGTGGTTAGGAACCCACCTGCCAATGTAGGAGACATAAGAGACATGGGTTCTATCCCTGGGTTGGGAAGATCCCCTGGAGGAGGAGGAGGCAACCCACTCTAAAGAAGGAAAGGAGCAGCTTGCCCTGACTGGACTGACTCCATTTTTAAGAGAAGAGGAACTCCATCTTACACTCTCAGCAAACTTTGGACTGCACACTGGGGAGGCCACAGAGATAAACTGATATCTGCCGAGCAGGTCTCCCTGAAGGATAAAAATCAGAACAGGCAGACCCGGTACTTAGATCTCCCAGAGCCAGAAGGAATGCAATGTCCGCTATGTAATCTTAATAATTCTTATTGATGTAGACTACCTGCATGTTCAGATAGCTTTAGAATGTAAATCTATGACTGTAACCTCTTTGTGTCTCTTACTAACATTGTCCAGAGTGGACTTTAGGGAATTTTGGGATGTGGGCTTGGACATGTACACTTCAGGTATAAGAGGTTGTCGCAAAAATCGGTTGGGGTCCCTGGCCAAAGAGGAAAATCTGCCTCGGACCCACCGGTGTAATAAACTGCACTCCACTGTCCACGCTGTCCTTCTGAGTGAGTTTGCTTCCTGGAGCATTTGGCTATAACAAGTCCAGTATTCTTGCCTGGAAAATTCCATGAACAGGGTCCACAGGGTCGGAAAGAGTTGGACACAACTGAAGTGACTCAGCGTGCATGCACTCAAACAAGTGTGGCACAAAGAAAAGTCCTTAAAAGAATAACACAGTTTAGATATATTCTTGCTGGAATAAGTATTCTTGCCTAAAATTAAGCCTGAAGTCATCTCTCTTATTCTATCTAATATCTGCTTATAAACTCTAAGGCTCTCGGTAAATTGAAATGCCATAGACTAAGTCAGATTTATAATGGTGAACTGTGAGTGTTTTGCTATGATTTGTCCATTTATTCTTGTTTCATAGTAAATTGGCCAATGATACTTTTTCACACATTTCCCTTTTTAAACTGCAATAAAGTATTATCACTCCTGTGAGAAAAACAGCTCACATATATGATTACTAATTTCCTCCCAACATGAAATGTGATTTCATTTTTGGTTACTTGTTCTCACAGGAGTGTCACCCTCAAGATCATTTAGAAGTCATTTCAGAATAAAATAGTCATTTAAAAAAATCAGAAACATTTTTCCAGAAGTTACTGATTGTGCATCATATTTTCTATTTTTGAAACAGAGCATCTGGCTCAGTGTATGCATATTTTGCTGCTGGAGAATGGTCTTTCTTTTAACAAAATTAGAAATAAGAGATGTTGAGTTTTTTTTAAATAGAATATATCTTTTAATTAAGTCCACACACATAGAAAACATCAATGTTATGGGGAGAGGTGCTTCCATATTAAGCTGACACAGAAAGAAAGGAGAGTGTGAAAAAAATGGGAGGGGAGGAATGTCAAGGGATCAAGCAGCCATGAGCCATCATCATTTCTTAGAATTTTTAAAGTCTATATTATTCATCTCTTAAAGTACACTCTGCATTTGTCATGGTAGATTGTGACCAGCCTTGCAAAATGAGGTATTGAACAGAAGATGATCATGAAACCCTCCAGGGTAAATATATGTGCACTCAGTTCATTTCAGTCAGTCAGTTGTGTCTGACTCTTTGTGACCCCATGGACTGTGGCACGCCAGGCCTCCCTGTTCATCACCAACTCCTGGAGCTTACTCAAACTCATGTCCATCGAGTCGGTGATGCCATCCAACCATCTGTCTCATCCTCTGTCATCCCCTTCTGCCTTCAATCTTTCCCAGTATCAGGGTCTTTTCCAGTTAGTCAGTTCTTCACATCAGGTGGCCAAAGTATTGGAGTTTCAGCTTCAGCATCAGTCCTTCCAATGAATATTCAGGGTTGATTTCCTTTAGGATTGATTGGTTTGATCTCCTTGCAGTCTGAGAGACTCTGAAGAGTCTGCTCCAACACCACAATTCAAAAGCATCAATTCTCCAACGCTCAGCTTTCTTTATAGCCCAAATCTCACATCCATACATGAGTACTGGGAAAACCATAGTTTTGACTAGATGACCTTTGTTGGCAAAGTAATGTCTCTGCTTTTTAATATGCTGCCTAGTTTGGTCATAGCTTTTCTTCCAAGGAGCAAGTGTTTTTTAATTTCATGGCTGCAGTTACCATCTGCAGTGATTTGGAGCCCAATAAAATAAAGTCTGTCACTTTTTCCATTGTTTCCCTATCTATTTGCCATGGAGTGATAGGACCGGATGCCATGATCTTAGTTTTCTGAATATGTGCCATATGTTATAATAAAATTTATCCTGTAAAGTTGTTCTGAAGCCGTGCGCAAAATGTGCCTTGCACAGGACCTGGAATGTGTGCTCCCTGAAAGTTTATACCTTCTTCTTAAAGGTACAAATAAAAACCAAAGGGGTGAAATAATGATCTCATATAGAAAACATTTAATGATATATGCTCTGTATCTGGGTTTTCAATGTCTATCAAAAATTTTAGAATTATTCAGATGAGAGACTTTCAAGACTGGTGTGTAGTCTAAAAATAATCAGTGGGGAAATCTCTCCTAGCAAAGGGCCCAGGTAAGCGGAATGACACAGGTTTGCAAGCAAATCTGCTTTGGTCAATATCAGATTGACACTGTCAGTATCTGGCACTCAGTTCTCTCAGGATCAGCTGAATTAAAAAGTACATGTTACACCTATTGATTTGAGATTATATATCTAAAATAAAACTATTGCCTCTAAATAAAGAAGTGTAAAATTTCTTCCAGTTGAGGCAAGTTTAGAAAAAAGAATGCTCAACTTGGATTTAAAGCTGCTTTGAGTGCAAAATTCAATTATGTAACTATTTTCAAAGTCTTCCTTTGACAATGATGTTTATAAGAAATGTATTGGCCTAAGATAGTTACTATGTTTTAATTGCCATATGTCTCTCTGTTATATAAGACAGAATAAGCAAATATATAGATAGAGAAAAAATCAATGTGATATAGCAGACAAACTGCTGTGTTTGAGAACATATGATTAGAACTTGTTGAATGACTTGGGTAAACCTCTTGTTTGATGATATTTCTCTCCTTAAGAAATAGATTCAAACTTAAGAAGTATGCTATGTAAATTGAACAAAAATGTGTATAAAAGATGTTTGGTACATTGTAGGATTCTGAAATTCTTATTTTTTTCCTAATCTACATTAAACTTTAACTTGAAATTGTACCAATAAAATTAAACCTATATGTTACTTTGTAATCATATATAGATATAGTGTGAGATCTCTGGAGATCTGGAGATCTCTTAAGTGTTCAAACATTGAGGTAAAAATAGAGAGCTAGATCAAGGTCTGCTGATGGTAACACATATATAACTTGTTACCATTAAGAGCAATTCCGTTGTCATCCTAGACTTCATTTCTTTCTCTAAAACAAGGACCATTATGCTAAAAAGTATTAAAAATTACTTCTGTATATGCAGCTTTTTACTTGGGGCCAAACACTCCATGCCTAGGATCACCAGAATTAATTTGAATTACATACTTTACCTGTTCACAGCTTTTCCAGGAAAATCAATTCATTGAGGTAAAAATTACATATACATATATATAAGGACCAATTTTAAGTACACATTTTATTTTCTACTTCATTTATTTATGCTGCACCTTTTTATTTCCCTTCTCTACTCACTTTGGATTCAGTTGTTCTTTTTCTATAGTTTCTTTAAATGATGGCTTAAGTTATAACGTTTAGATGTTTCTTATTTTCTGATATATGCACTTAACACTCCAAGTTTTCTTCTACAATCCGCTTTAGCTGCAATCCACAAATTTTTATATAAAGTATTTTTATTGCCATTTGATGAAAAGATGTTCCAATGTCTCCTTGCAATTTCATTTTTGATTGAAAAATAATTTAGAAGTTTGTTTCATTTATTTTCTAAATAGTTGGTAATTTCTCTGATTTCTCACTTACTGTTGTTAAATTTATTTGTTGTGACATATTTCATATAATTTTATGAAAATTCATATAATCCTTTTTTCCCTCAAACACAAATCTTATTCTATTTCAGGGGTTTAAAAATATTTTACAATGTTGGCACAACAGAAGGATACAAGGATACAGCACTTCTATTTTCATGAAGTACAAGAAACTTCAATCATGACTTAGCATGTTAGTCATTTTATTCTTATCAAAACTTGTTTCATTGCCCCATGTAGTCTTTCTTGGTGAACATTTCCTTTTATACCCACACTTGGAAAAAAAATATGGAGTTTTCCATTTGTTGTAGTGTTCTATAAATATCATTTAGGTCAAGTTAGTTCATAATTTTTTTCAGTTCTCCTATATTTTTTATTAATTTTTATCTTCTAAATCTATGCAATTCCATTTTTATATCAGAAAGAAATGTTGACATCACCAACTACAATATCACACATTTATATTTTTCATCTTTTAGTTCTGTCAAACTGTGTTTTTAGTAAGATGAAGCTTTGTTATTAGATGTACAGATACTTGGAATTTTTATGTCCTTGATGGATTTTTCCTTTTATCCTTATCACATGTCTCTTGTTTCCCCTAATGATATTCTTCATTTGAAGTCTACTTTGTTGTTGGTATAGTCACTCAGTTATAGCATCTCCTGGCTGTCATTAGCAACAGGTTGGGATTGTCAAATAAAAGAGTTAGCTTAAATGCTTAACTAAAAATTTATATCTAATTTGACTGGCACTTGAGAATTACCAGTAATTTAATGCTATTACAGTATTTTATATTAAATATATGCATCAAATTAACACACAAGGAGAACTGTAATAAATTCAATATTTATCTTTGCTTGGTTGGTGAAAACTTATGAGTGTGACAGATATATGAACACCATAAAGAAGGCTGAGCACCAAAGAATTGATGCTTTTGAACCGTGGTGCTGGAGAAAACTCTTCAGAGTCCCTTGGACTGCAAGGATATCAAACCAGTGCTGAAGCTGAAGCTCTAATACTTTGGCAAAAAGCTGAATCACTGGAAAAGACCCTGATGCTAGGAAAGATTGAGGGCAGGAGAAGGGGGCGACTGTTGGTCCTTTAATGGACCGGAACCTGGTGGTCCTGAATCGAAGAAAAGAAAGTAAGAGAGAGAAAGAGGCTGATATCCACTGCTTTACGTGGAAAGCCAATAGAGAGAGAGAGAGAGAGAGAACACGGGAGCAAAGGTGTTTTAATCAACATGGTGGGTGCATATATACTGTCTTACAAAGTGGTTATTCTCAGCAAAGATAAAGATTAAAATTCCAGACTTGCAAAACATAAGACGATCCCTATAAAAGAGAGAGTTGCAAACAATCACCTTTTACCCTATGGCTCATAAAAAGGAAGAGGGTGCTTATCACCGTAATGAGAAATGCCTGGATTCCTCAGCCCCTGGAAAGGCGAGCCTCTCCTCTTGATTCCTGAATATTCACAGGAATTAATAAGGGCCAGAAGGCTCCTGACAGATCCAAAACAGCACACAGGAAGTTAAATGCTTCCTGACAGGCGACGGAGGATGAAATGGTTGGATGGCATCACCAAATCAATGATGCGAGTTTGAGCAAAACCCTGGACATAGTGAAGGACAGGGAAGCCTGGTGTGCTGCAGTTCATGGGGTCTCAAAGAGTTGGACACAACTTAGCGACTGAACAAGAACATCTTTTTTAGTGTTATTTTTATGATGAAAGAGTCATATTACAAAAAGTTGTCTATAATTTATGTGTGGGTCTAAAAAATTATTAAAAAGCAAGCACACATTTACTAAATTCTGGCTTAAGCACAATATTTTAAATTCTCTTTCCTAAGATAACTGCAAGTCTAAATTTTACACTTATTTATTCTTTGCAGTATTAACATTTATGTGTGCATTTTAATATATCATTTAATCACATGATTTATTATACATTTTGAAATTTATGTGACTAGAACCATTTTATCACTGTATCTAGTGATATATATACTAATCTTTTGTGATTTACTCTTTTTATTCTGTTTGTGAAGTATGTCCAGATTGTTATGTAAGTTCACTAATTTTCAGTTTCACATAGATTATTATTTTTTGCCTGATTTTACTAAAGATTTTTAATTCAAGTTCTGATGTTTCATTCATTTCATATTTGTGTTATTTAAAATTTTACATATTATAAACTGCTGTTATGTCCATCCTGAGATGAAATTATTCCTCAATAGTATAGAGCTGGAAATGACATTTTGGGTTATAGAGTTTTTCAAGTATTCAATATTACTACAAAATACTATGAAAGTTGCTGCAATTTACACTACCATTAGCAAAGTTGAGTGTTTCAATTGTTGAACTTTTCCACCAATTGTTAATATTGGCAGGTTTTTTCCATTTCTGAATATCAGAGTGAGAGTATGAAGAATATAAATTTTGATCTAATTATGATTTTAAATTGCATTTTCCTAATAGCTTATTGGTTTTATTTTTTATTTGACTCTTTTTGTTAATGCTTTTATGCACTCAAGATAATATTTTCCTTCAGATATGTTGCAAATATACAATCTTCACCTAGCTTTTAGCTTCTTTATGGTATGCTAACAAATTTAATTTCTTAATTTATCATCAGTTTTCCTTGTTATATATTTTTGTTTCTTTTGAAGAAATCTTTTCTTATCTCAACATCTCAAAGAAATCTTCTGTATTTATATTTTAAAAATTGTAATTCATATTTATATATTTAATCCAGTGGTTCTCAACTGGGGGTCATTTTGCTCCCCAGGAGACATTTGTAAGTGTCTGGGTCAATTTGATTATAACAATAAAATGAGGAGTTCTACTGCCATCTATTGGATGGAGGCCAGAGATATTACTAAACATTCAAAAATGCACAAAGCAACTCCCCACTAGAGAGAGATATTTGACCCAAAATGTCGACAGTGCTGCTATTAAGAAACCTTGCTTTCATCTACTGGAAATTATTTTTTAATGGCTCATTGAAGGAAACTTTCAATTTTGAGACAATTTGTAGAAATATTTTTCTATTTATTTTTCTGTCCTTTAATGTGTTATCAGTGAAATTTCTCATTAGTTATATACAAGTCTTAACTACAAATAATAGTTTTGCTTTTGTTCCTGGTACTTTATTATTTGTGATTCTGTTTGAATCATCTCTTTCTGAAATTATAATATATGACTGTATGTTGATATGCAGAAATGCAGTTGATCTTACATCTGGCAACTACCTAGTAAATTGACCTTAAATCTTGCAACATTGCTAAATACTCATTTTTAACAATTTTTCTTTGGATTATTTACAGGGTTTTATGTCATTAATCATATTAATTACAAATAATGAGAATTTTATTTCTTATATTTGCAGTTTTGTTTTATTTATTTATGATTTTTAAAATATATGTTTACTTAAAGTAGCTGACTAGAACGTCTTGCAAAAGCTGAATAGGATTAACAAGAGCAGTATTCTTCCCCTAATTGTAATTTTAAAGGCAATTGCTTTCATATTTCACTATTAAGATATTACCTATAGGCTTGTTTTGTAGCTAGACTTTATCTGTTTGAAAAAAATGTTTTCTTCTGTTACTTTGATAGCGTTTTTACCTTTGGTGGATAGTAGATTGTATTAAATGACTTTTTATTTCATCTGTGATATGAAATATATGCTGCACAAATGTACAGAGGTATTCCTATGATTAAGTAAGATGATCAATGTTAAGTGCTTAGGATAATGCCTAGTAATTAATATTGGTTATACAAATAATTGCAATGGTGGTATGGTAATTGCTCTTGAGATCACCCATTAATTTGATTTTTTTTTATAGTTAGCCTTTGATCATTTGTACAGAATGTTTTCATGGATGAATAGCTCAATCAGAGGAAACAGCCCACCTTTATCAATTTCAAACCTCTTTTTATATTTTGAAGGAAAAAGACTTTTAAATGTGTTATTAAAAATTGTATTAAATATTTTTATTGCAAATAATAAAGAATTGCTTGCCATGATTTCCCTCAGCCATCTTCACTTCACACCTACAGCCTTAACTGGCAAACTGCTCTTGGGTTCCCCCAAACTAGCTCAGCAGTCATCTCTTCTATGAACTGACTGTAGCTCTGCTTCAGGCAAAGCTGATGCTCTGTCCTCTGTGCTCCTTAGACTACCTGGTTAATCAAGTGAGACCAACAGGAAAATAGATCTTGCCAGTAGCAAAACTGCTAATGAGTAAAAGAATATCAGTAAACAGTTAGTCACAAATGAAGCCTTCCTTCCTTTTAATAGTGTAAAGTAGTTATACACAACCCTCTAGGATATCCCTTCTGTTCTGCATTAGGCACATTTTGTTTTTTGAATAGCATACAAGTTGGCAATTTGTCTAATATATGTGGAAACCCCAGGTGGCTCAGATGGTAAAGAATCTGCCTACAATGCAGGAGACCCCAGTTCGAATCCTAGATTGGGAAGATCCCCTGCCAAAGGGAATGGCTGCCCACTCCAGTATTCTTGCCTGGAGAATCTTATGGCAGAGGAGATTGGTGGCTACAGCCCACGGGGTCACAAAGAGTCGGACCCAACCGAGTGACTAACCCTGTCCCTTTTTTCACGTGGAAATACTGCTCTCCTCTTACAGTGCTTTTACTGCTAATTACATGGCAGATGGTGACTGCAGCCATGAAGTTAAAAGACGCTGGCTCCTTGGAAGGAAAGTTATGACCAACCTAGACATCATATTAAAAAGCAGAGACATTACTTTGCCAACAAAGGTCTGTCTAGTCAAAGTTTTCATTTTTCCAGTTAGTCATGTATGGATGTGAGAGTTGGACTATAAAGAAAGCTGAGCGCCGAAGAATTGATGCTTTTGAACTGTGGTGTTGGAGACGACTCTTGAGAGTCCTTTGGACTGCGAGGAGATCCAACCAGTCCACCCTAAAGGAAACCAGTCATGAATATTCATTGGAAGGACTGAAACTGAAGATGAAGCTCCAATACTTTGGCCACCTGATGCAAAGAGCTGACTCATTGGAAAAGACCCTGATGCTGGGAAAGATTGAGGGCAGAAGGGGGCGACAGAGATTGAGATGGTTGGATGGCATCACCATGACTCACGGACATGAGTTTGACTAAGCTCTGGGAGTTGGTGATGGACAGGGAAGCCTGGCGTGCTGCAGTCCATGGGGTCACAGTCAGACACGACTGAGCAACTTAACTGAACTGAACTGAACATGGAAGATTCTTCACATGACTAACTTCTTTATTCAGCTTGTTCCACCCCATTAGTTTATACTTCAGACTAACTTGTGGTCCTGCTTAAACACCTGTACATATAGGAACTTTCTGTTATCTACACTATTAGCATGTTTACAACTCTTTTTTGGTGAAGAGGCGTGGGTTCATGGCATTTATTTATTCATGTAGGCCTCTTTTGGGCTTGTAAGTTATAAACCAAACTGCCATAAACACTCTCTTATTCCCTAGTTGAAACATAGGTTGGTGGTTGGAGTACTAGTTTTGACAGATAGTCTTGCATGAGAAACAGATAATGATGACTTTTTAGCAGTGTAAAAGCAACACTTCCTGACCTTCAGTTTCCTCACTAATAAAATAGAGATATCATTTGTCTACCATAGACATATTTTGATAATCAAATATGAAGTAAATATCCAATTTATGCCTGCATATATAGCACCTGGTCACACTCAACTGTGGTTATTTATTTGTATGACTTTCTACCTTTTTTTAACTTTATAGTGAGCTTTATAAAGTGAGGCACAGCATCTTTTTTATCTTATTAACCAGTGGTACAATGCCTATTACAAAATAGGGTAACTCATTGTCTAAATGGAAGGAGAGTTGTTTTGTCTGAAGCTTTCAACTTTCAACTCAAGAAACTTCTGTTATTGTGAAATTGCAAATTTTCTCTGCAGTTATTTTAAATACCTTCTGTTCTGCTACAAAGGTTTAAAATATTACATGATGCCAACTGCGGTTCATTTTTCAGTATGTATTTCCAAAGTTTTTTTTTTTTAAAGATAGATTCCTTAGTTTGAAAATATGCACATGAATTTTTATCTTCCATAAGTGATAACTCATAATTAATAATCATGTTTTTTTTTTCCATTTATTTTTATTAGTTGGAGGCTAATTAATTTACAATATTATAGTGGTTTTTGCCAACATTGACAATGAATCAGCCATGGATTTACATGTGTTCCCCATCCTGAACCCCCCTCCCACCTTCACCCCGTCTGATCCCTCTGACAAGTTATAACTTATTATGAAGAATCAAATGATGGTAAATAAATCTATTCTAATCTCCATCAGATATATTTACTCAGTTCAGTTCAGTGCAGTCACTCAGTCGTGTCTGACTCTGCAAGCCCATGGACTACATCATGCCAGCCTTCCCTGTTCATCACCAACTCCCAGAGCTTGCTCAAACTTATGTCCATCACTTCGGTGATTACATCCAACCATCTCATCCTTTGTCGTCCCCTTCCTTCTCCTCCTGCCTTCAGTCTTTCCTAGCATCAGTGTCTTTTCCAATGAGTCAGTTCTTCGCATTAGGTGGCCAAAGTATTGGAGTTTCAGGTTCAACATCAGTCCTTCCAATGAATATTCAGGACTGATTTCCTTTAGGATGGACTGGATGGATCTCCCTGCAGTCCAACATACTCTCAAGAGTCTTCTCCAACACCACAGTTCAAAAGCATCAATTCTTCAGAGCTCAGCTTTATTTATAATCCAACTCTCACATTCCTGCATTACTACTGGAAAAATCATAGCTTTGACTAGATGGACCTATGTTGGCAAAGTAATGTCTCTGCTTTCTGATATGCTGTCTAGATTGGTCATAGCTTTTCCTCCAAGGAGCAAGCATCTTTTAATTTCATGGCTGCAGTCACCATCTGCAGTGATTTTGGAGGCACCCCCTCAAATATAGTCTGTCATTGTTTCCACTGTTTCCCTGTTTATTTGCCATGAAGTGGTGGGACCAGATGCCATGATCTTAGTTTTCTGACAGTTGAGGTTTAAACCAAATTTTTCACTCTCCTGTTTCTCTTTCATCAAGGGGCTTTTTAGTTCTTCTTCGCTTTCTGCCATAAAAGTGGTGTCATCTGCGTACCTGAAGTTATTGATATTTCTCCTGGCAATCTTGATTCCAGTTTGTGCTTTATCCATCCTGGCATTTTACATGGTGTACAAGTTAAATAAGTTAAATAAGGAGGGAGACAATATACAGCCTTGAAGTACTACTTTGCTGATTTGGAACCGGTCTGTTGTTCCATGTCCAGTTCTAACTGTTGTTTCTTGATCTGCATATAGATTTCTCTGGAGGTAGATAAGGTGGTCTGGTATTCCCACCTCTTTAAAAATTTTCCACAGTTTGTGGATTCGCACAGTCAAAGGCTTTGGCATAGTCAATAAAGCAGAAGTAGATGATTTTCTGGAACTCTCCTGATTTTCTATTTTTATATATGTAAGTATAAATATGATTTCCCTGGTGGCTCAGACGGTAAAGCGCCTGCCTACAATGCAGGAGACCCGGGTTCAACCCCTGGGTTGGGAAGATCTCCTGGAGAAGGAAATGGCAAACCACTCCAGTATTCTTGCCTGGGAACTCCCATGGATGGAGAAGCCTAGTAGGCTACAGTCCACGGGGTCGCAAAAGTTGGACACGACTGAGCAACTTCACTTTCACTTTTCACTAAGGATCAGTCAGTCAGTTCAGTCGCTCAGTCCTGTCCGACTCTTTGCGACCCCATGAATCACAGTACGCCAGGCCTCCCTGTCCATCACCAACTCCCGAAGTATACCCTAACCCATGACCATCCAGTCAGTGATGCCATCCAACCATCTCATCTTCTGTCGTCCCCTTCTCCTCCTGCCCCCAATCCCTCCCAGCATCAGGGTCTTTTCCAATGAGTCAACTCTTCGCATGAGGTGGCCGAAGTATTGGAGTTTCAGCCTCAGTATCAGTCCTTCCAATGAACACTCAGGACTGATCTCCTTTAGAATGGACTGGTTGGACCTCCTTGCAGTCCAAGGGACTCTCAAGAGTCTTCTCCAACACCACAGTTCAAAAGCATCAATGCTTCGGTGCTCAGCTTTCTTCACAGTCCAGCTCTCACATCCATACATGACCACTGGAAATACCATAGCCTTGACCAGATGGACCTTTGTTGGCAAAGTAATGTCTCTGTTTTTTAATATGCTATCTAGGTTGGTCATAACTTTCCTTCCAAGGAGTAAGCGTCTTTTAATTTCATGGCTGCAGTCACCATCTGCAGTGATTTTGGAGACCCCAAAAATAAAGTCTGCCACTGTTTCCACTGTCTCCCCATCTATTTCCCATGAGGTGATGGGACCAGATGCCATGATCTTAGTTTTCTGAATGTTAAGCTTTAAGCCAACTTTTTCACTCTCCTCTTTCACTTTCATCAAGAGGCTTTTTAGTTCCTCTTCACTTTATGCCATAAGGGTGGTGTCATCTGCATATCTGAGGTTATTGATATTTCTCCCAGCAATCTTGATTCCAGCTTGTGCTTCATCCAGCCCAGCGTTTCTCATGATGTACTCTGCATATAAGTTAAATAAGTGTATATATTATATATAAATATACATAATATTTATTATAAATAAATTATATATTTATATATCACTAAGTATAACTATATATATAATTTATATATAATATATATGAAAATAAATACTATGTATATTTATATATAATATATATGAATATAAGCATTATATGTATTTACTTTAGTGCAACAATTACTTATTATATACTTAAATTTCCTGATTTTTAGTTGGCATTTTTCTTGGTTCACTATTATATTTCTCAGGGATATATGACATTGAAACATCAAAGTCTTGGATAAAGAAAGACTATGTAGTAACTTTGTGTTATCCAGTATTTATCTGGTTCATTCTGTGTCTTCCTATTTATTTTTAAAAAAATTTTTTTCATTTATTTTTATTAGTTGGAGGCTAATTACTTTACAATATTGTAGTGGTTTTTGCCATACATTGACATAAATCAGTCATGGATTTGCATGTGTTCCCCATCCTGATCCCCCCTTCCACCTCCCTCCCCATCCCATCCCTCTGGGTCTTCCCAGTGCCCCAGCCCTGAGCACTTGTCTCATGCATCCAACCTGGGTTGGCAATCTGTTTCACACTTGATAATATACATGTTTCAATGCTATTCTCTGTGTCTTCCTATTTAAAAGTAATTTTTAAAAAATCATAATTTCTTTCAAATAAATGCATTGAAAATCTGTTTCTTTATAGGCAGAGGATAAGATTGGGAGAACAAGATGGCAGAGGAGTAGGTGGATGTGGAGTACATCTCTCTCCATGGATACATCAGGATTACACCTTCAGACACAGAAGTGCATGCAGAACACCAGTTGAGAGCAGACAGGAGGACCTGACCAGGAAAACTCATATAAACCCACACAAAACTCAGTAGACAAAGGATCTAGGGGGGAAAACAGGAATGTTAGAAGGACTGGACCTGCCCTGGGTGGGTAGGGGAACTGAACCGTGGCCTGATTCTCACATCGGGGCAACTGTCTTTTTGTCAGAGGAGAAACATTTAAGGCTGGCAGTGAAACAGCTGCTCTGTGGCAGCCTAAATGGAATGAGAATCAGACAGTCATTGCTGCAGCAATACATACTCCAGACAGGGAGTGGATGCCCTGGAAGGTGCAGTGGCTGAGAACTGGAATTTAGGGATTGTGGAGCATCTCAATAGATGCATAAAAAGCCTTTGACAAAATTCAGCACCCACTTATGATTAAAACTCTTCAAAAAATGGGCATAGAAGGAACCTACCTCAACATAGTAAATGCCATATATGATAAATCTACAGCAAACATTATTCTCAATGTGAAAAACTGAAAACATTCACCCTAAGATCAGGAACAAGACAAAGGTGTCCACTTTCCCCACTATTATTCAACATAGTTCTGGAAGTCCTAACTACAGCAATCAGAGAAGAAAAAGAAATAAAAGGAATCCAGATCAGAAAAAAGAAGTAAAGCTCTCACTGTTTGCAGATGACATGATACAGTACATAGAAAACCCTAAAGATAATATCGGAAAATTACTAGAGCTAATCAGTGAATTTAGGAAGATTGTAGGATACAAAATCAATACACAAAAATCACTTACATTTCTATATACTAACAATGAAAAATCATAAAGGGAAATTAAGGAATCAATCCTGTTCACCATTGCAACAAAAAGAATTAAATATCTAGGAATAAACTCACCTAAGGAGACAAAAGAACTGTACACAGAAAATTATGATACAGATGAAAGAAATCAAAGATGACATAAACAGATGGAGAGATATCCCATGTTCCTGGGTAGCAAGAATCAATATTGTGAAAATGACTATGCTACCAAATGCAATCTACAGAGTCAATGTGATCCCTAACAAATTATCAATGGCATTTTTCACAGACTAGGACAAAAAATTTCACAACTCATATGGAAACACAAAAGACCCCGAAGAGCCAAAGCACTCTTGAGAAAGAAGAATGGAGCTGGAGGAATCAAACTTCCTGACTTCAGATTATACTACAAAGCACCAGTCATCAAGACAGTATGGTAGTGGCACAAAAACAGAAATATAGACCAATGGAACAAGACAGAAAGCCCAGAAATAAACCCAAGCACTTATGGGTACCTTATTTTTGACAGAGGAAGCAAGAATATACAATGGGGAAAAGACAGCCTATTCAATAAATGGTGCTGGGAAAACTGGAAAGCCACATGTAAAAGAATGAAATTAGAACACTTCCTAACACCATACACAAAGATAAACTCAAAATGGATTAAAGACCTAAATGTAAGACCAGAAACTATAAACTCTTAGAGGAAAACATAGGCAGAACACTGGATGGGATAAATCAAAGCAAGATCCTCTATGACCTACCTCCTAGAGTAATGGAAATAAAAACAAAAGTAAACAAGTGGGACCTAATTAAACTTAAAAACTTTTACACAGCAAAGGAAACTATGAGTAGGGTGAAATTTTCTACCTCAGAATGGTAGAAAATTATAGCAAATGACAAAAGGACTAATTTCCAAAATATACAAGCAGTTCATACAACTCAATGCCAGAAAAACAAGCAACCCAATCAAAGAGTGGGAAAAAGACCTGAACTGACATTTCTCCAAAGAAGACATACAGATGGCTAACAAACACATGAAAAGATGCTCAACATCACTCATTGTTCAGTTCAGTTCAGTTCAGTCGCTTAGTCATGTCTGACTATCTGCGACTCCACGAATTGCAGCATGCCAGGCTTCCCTGTCCATCACCAACTCCCGGAGTTTACTCAAACTCATGCCCATCAAGTCGGTGATGCCATTCATCCATCTCATCCTCTGTCGTCCCCTTCTCCTCCTGCTCCCAATCCCTTGCAGCATCACGGTCTTTTCCAATGAGTCAACTCTTCCCATGAGGTGGCCAAAATATTGGAGTTTCAGCTTCAGCATCAGTCCTTCCAATGAACACCCAGGACTGATCTCCTTCAGGATGGACTGGTTGGATCTCCTTGCAGTCCAAGGAACTCTGAAGAATCTTCTCCAACACCACAGTTCAAAAGCATCAATTTTTCTCACTCAGCTTTCTTCACAGTCCAGCTCTCACATCCATACATGACCACTGGAAAAACCATAGCCTTGACTCTTATTGTTAGGGAAATGCAAATCAAAACCACAATGATATATCACCTCACATCAGTCAGAATGGCCATCATCAAAAAGTCTACAAACACTAAATGCTGGAGAGGGTGTGGAGAAAAGGGAACACTCTTGCACTGTTGGTGGGATTGTAAATTAATACAGCCACTATGGAAAACGGTATGGATATTCCTTAAAAAACTAGGAATAAAACTACCATATGACCCAGCAATCCCACTCCTAGGCATAAACCCTGAGGAAACCAAAATTGAAAGAGACATACGTATCCCATTGTTCATTGCAGCACTTTTTACAATAGCTAGAACATGGAAGCAACCTAGATATCCACAGACAGATGAATGGATAAAGAAGTCGTGGTACATATACACAATTGAAATATTACTCAGCCATAAAAAGGAATGCATTTGAATCAGTACTAATGAGGTGGATGAACCTAAAACCTATTATATAGAGTGAATTGAGTCAGAAAGAGAAAGATAAATATTGTATTCTAACACACATATGGAGTCTAGAAAAATGGTACTGAAGAATTAATTTACAGGGCAGCAGTGGAGAAACAGACATAGAAAATAGACTTATGGACATGGAGAGAAGGGAGGAGAGGGTGAGATGTATGGAAAGAGTAATATGGAAACTTACACTACCATATGTAAAATAGATAGCCAACAGGAATTTGCTGTATGGCTCAGGAAACTCAAACAGGGACTCTGTATGAACCTATAGGGGTGGGGAGGGGAGGGAGATAGTAGGGAGTTTCAAAAGGGAGGGGATATATGTATACCTATGGCTGATTCATGTTTAGGTTTGACAGTAGACAACAAAATTCTGTAAAGCAATTATCCTTTTTTATTTTTTATTTCTTTCAGTGTTACAGCTCTATTTATTTAGATAATAGCAGGAAAATCCATCTTTGAGGCGTGAGGGCACGTTGACCCAAAGACGCAAAGAGAAGAGCGCCCCATCGCGTGGGAGAGAGAGAGGAGAGAGAGGGGAGAGAGGGGAGAGAGAGAGCAGCAATTATCCTTTTAAAAAAATAAATTAAAAACAAAAAAAAGAAAAAAAAATTAAGATGTCATTGGAAGTTCACAGCTACTTCCACCCTACCATGGTGATTACTCTCAACAATATTACCAATGGTCAACTTAGGAACACGTTGAACGTTTGTCCACATCTCTCTTGACTTTCCTCCAGAATTCCATATAGCTTTTCAGTACATATTGGGCATGTGCTTATTTTGTTAATTAAATTCTAAGAAATAACTCCTTCATATTGCTTGGCACTTAAGTCACCATTTTATTGTAGATTTCTTTCTGTTCATCTAACTGCTCATTTTTAGTGTTCTGGGGTCTTTTTTTATTCCTTTTATGCTTTAAAGATTTGAGATTCCTGAAGTTCTCTTTTGATCTTCACCTCTTTCTGTCATTCTCATTTTTCACTCTTATCCATATCCATGGCTTTAATGACCACATATATGCTGATAATTCAAGAATATTTATTTATAGAGACTGTACCAGCCTCTGTCTGAGTTCACACACACACACACACACACACACACACACACACACACACACACTGGACTCCATCTCAGGCCTGTCCGTGCTGGCCGTGCTTGGCTGCCTCTCCAGCGGACTCTGAACTCTCTGCTTAGTGCCTGTGGGGACGACAATGGAAGGATAAGACCCCCTCCAGACAGGGGAATCTTGAAGATCACATCCAGGCTACTCATTGCCTAAGAGGAAGCATACCGTAATCACCCCTGTCTCCAGACAGGTCATAAACTTTTTTTTGTATTTATCAGGATGTAATCACAGGCTTATCGATTATTAACTGGTTGGAATGTAACTGCGGGCTTATTGACTATTGACTGTTTGGACACGTACACATGGGGTAGGTGGTGGGTTTAGACACGTACACACGGGGTAGGTGGTGGGTTTAGACACGTACACATGGGGTAGGTGGTGGGTTTGGACACGTACACATGTGGTATAAAAGATTTTCACAAATGCTGGACGGGGTCCTTGGCTAAGAGGAGACTCTGCCTTGGGCCCGCTGGCGTAATAAACTGCACTCCACTATCTGCATTGTCCTTCTGAGTGAGTCTGTTTCCCGGAAAGCGTGGCTATAACATTAATATTACCTAGTGTATTTTTCCATTGAAGAGTTACAATCATTTAAACTTAACAGATATGAAATCAATCTCGTTATCTCTTCTACCAAAAATGTCATTCCATTTCAGTTTACTATTCTGATGGAAACTAGGGCAATTTACCTCAATACTCAGACGATAATCTTCCCCTCACTTCCTACAATCTAACTCCATAAAATTATCAAATCCTGTTTATTCTATTTCTACTTTTTGTGTGCTTATCTATCCCTGTTTCTAATATCTTCATGTTGGCTCTTGTCATTAACTGTGAAGGATGTCAGCGTTTCCTATCTGACCTTCCTGACTATAGCCTCATCTCTCTTTTCTGCAATGCTGCCGGGTCAGTATTTCCAAAGTATAGATGTGTTTATGCTGTTATGTTTGTGTATATATTTCAATGTCTCTTTTTCTTTTTTAGGGTAAAAGCTAGTATCGTTAATCATTGAAACCATCCCTAGTTGACTGGTGCTAGATCATTAAGAAATTTCCCAACCTGAATGCCTACTTAGTGAAGACCCTCAAGGTGGTTTATAATAATTTCTCAAACTAGGAATCTATGCACTCTTTAAATTCATGATGCCATTTAAAGTAGAATTTTAAACAATGAAAACTGAAATGAATTAATTTAAAAAAATCAAAATTTTCACTCTAAAAAACAGCATGGAATAATGATACAGATCTTAAGAACTTGAAAACCAGGTTTCCCTCTTATTATCTGAATTATCTTCGGCAAGCCACTGAAACCCTTCACAATTCAGCTTTCACTTCTATAGGGTGGGTATAACACAGCAAGCAAAATAATTCATGAAAGGAATTTGCTAAAAGCTAATTTGTGAAAATATAATTTTCTGAAGAGTCAGATAAATTTAGGGAAAGTCAATTTGCAAAAACATAATTTATAAATACACAATTTAATTAATTAATTTTAGGATTGTTTACCTTGTTGTTTAATTGCTAAGTTGTGTCCAGCTCTTTTGTGACCTCATGGACTGTAGCCTGCCTGGCTCCTCTGTCCATGAGATTTTTGTTTATCTACTTCTTATTAATTTCAAATGATTGAAGGCCATTTTATAATTCTCAAATTTAAAGAGTTCACTATCAATCTTAATTTTTATCAGAAATAAAACATACATTACAATTAAATTTGAATTTTAAAGTATCTGGGCTTAATCAGATATTAAAATTTCATGCCTCTAAGACAGAGCAGTTTGGATCTGACAACTAGAAGCAGTTTTCAGGTAAAACAGAAACTGCTGAATATAGGAAAGGGGAAGAAAAATAATATGAATGTAGAGATCTTTATGATACATAATTAAACTTTGATAATTTAATTACAAGGAAAAAATAAAGAATTCAAAGATAAATTCATAAAATTGACAAAGATAAAAAAGTTTGGCAAGAGTAAATGATATAGAGGATTTAAAGTCACTATTGACTAAGAATTCCTTTAAGAAATAATAATTACTTTCAACTAATGAAATGTGATACTTATTATAAATAATATCCTTAAGTTTAATATTTCAATATTCAAAATACATCAATTACAGTCATTTCACATTCTTAGTAATGCTATTCAATCTCCTGTTAATTCTATTGAAACCATTTTGGTTAATTGATAAATGTCTTAGTTTGACAAATTTGGAAAATTGATCGTTAGATAATTGGATCTTCAGCAACTTGATCACTTGTTGAATTGAATGTTGGAGGCTTTTATATTAGCAATACGTGATAACTTAAAACCATAAAAATAATTTCTATTTAATGGTGTCATGGTAAGGAAAAATGTGATTATGCAGGTAAAATTTTGGCTCATTTTAAGTAGCTAACTTAGTAACCATTAATACAGATTTATTATAATTACTTCATTGCCAGTTCTTACAATTGTTATTTGTTGTTGGTGGCAGCAGAGCATAATTTTTATGATATTCCTTTTGCCTAACTCTGGAACTTAATTTGTGACCATTTGTTAAATTCTCCAAATGCCGTGGAAGAAAGTTATACCCGAACAGATCTTCTTGACAGAGAAGAGAGCAGTTTAATGAATGTCATCATGCAAACGCAAAGCAAATAAAACACCCTTGTCTTGCAGAAGTGTTATATTAAGACCTGTTCTGATGTTCATTGAAAACTTTCTGTTGTCATACCCCAGGGGACAAGAACAGAACACTTTACATAAGAAACCAAGGGATTTACTGTTGAAAGAAATCATACAAAGCCAAACACTCAGGCCTCATGGTAGAAAGTTAAAGGTGGCCCTGAATAAGGCTAATTGCAATAAAAGGGGAAAAATAAACATCAGTGATCCTAGCAGGAACAGCAAGGCATGAACTGGTGTACCGGCCTCAACATGAAAATAAAGACGGGCTTGCACTTGCTGGTTCTGGAACATCTTATATTAAAGCTGGAAATCTAGCAACTCTGACAGAGTGACATGATTTAGAAACAAGGCTCAAACATGTCAAGTAAGCAAGCTAACACATACCCTGATATTATTTGGTCTATTTATTACACATTACGATTAGAGAATTAAAAAAAAAGATATTTTTACTTTACCCTGAGATATCCAAATCATGACAACCAAACAGATGGAATGTTGAGCCATTTTCTGTATGTTCACCAAAGGAAACAACTTTATTACTGATTTTTATAAAACTGTGGCAGTCATTGCCCAATATTATTTTACAAAATGACTACTTATCGTGAACAGACTATCTGTAACCTTAGTAAACTCATTTATTTAAGGTACATTAAAAAAAAATCGTGATCAAAAAGATTCTTCTAAAATCTGTACTTCTTGCAAAAACATTTGAAAGCTTTTTTTCTCCTTATTCATTTATTTTACAAATAACATTTTCACTGAGCTGCCCCAGTGGATCTAGTCACCGGCCCTGACGATACAGTGCTGCTGCTGAGGACAACACTCCTGGACCTCGTGAACCCAGATGCACAGGATTCTTTAGCTCCCAAGGTGGATTTCATCATTCTACTAGAGAGCTTCCACTCTATTCCTCATTCAGTTCCATTTTCTGAATCAAGTGTTGTTTGTCTCACTAACTCTCTTTCTGGATTAGCATAAATTCTTTCCTCAAACTGTTTCTGGTTCCAAATCTGGTTTGGCTTTTATTTGGGTGCCATTTTTATTCCTACTTTTGATTTCAGTGGTTTCGACTACATGGTCCAACCAACTTTACCTTTTAAACGTTTGAGTTTTTGTTTCTTGATTTTTCTGTTTGTTTCGGGAATTTTGATTTCTCCTGGCCTCTGAGACACCTGCTCCTCTTTTATCATTTTCCCAAAATGATGGTTTAGCGATGCTGAAAGTAAAGTTTCTGTCACTACCTACAGTGCTGCCTCGTTGGCTGCCAATTGTCAATAAAATCCTGTGTTATTCATTTTCTTGTGTGCCACTGTGAGCTCAATAAGTCAGAACAAGAAAAAAGAGAAAAAGCAATTTATGTTCACCAGAATAAAAAGCACCCAATAGATCAGGAAATACCAGGATAACTATGCTTTTGAGGTTGTCTGTGTCATTCTGACCTTCTGTTCCGGAACTGATGGGACCAATCAGTCAATTTTACAAAGACACAACAATCTGTCCATATTTATTTGACCCATTGTTGAAACTGTAACACTGAGGCTACCAATACATATGGGTATTTGCTTAAATGAGAAAAAGATATAAAAATTTTGCTTTTCTCAAAAAATAAAGGTAGTCTATTTCTTACAATGACCTGTTTTTAACTCATTCTGTGTCTGTAGCATGCTTATTCCTTTTCTCTCTCTCTCTCTCTTTTTTTTTACCTCTTTTCATGTTTGGGAGACTTATATTTATTAATCTGTCAAAACTTTTAACAAATTGTCTATGTTCAGATGTGTCTAATCCAAAGACATATCTATTATTACTTAAAAAGATGCACTTATAAAAATTGCAGCTTAGAAAATACATAGCTTTGATTCTTACTAAGAACTTTGCTGGTTAAAATAATAATTCTATGGAGCAGCCTGAGGGGTTCTGAAATGAGGATATAAATGATACCGGATTGATTGATTCTGGCCTGTGGAGAGCTTCATCTCTTGAGACATCAAAAGGGTTCATAGGGCACAGCATTTCCTCCCTCTCTTCTCAAAAGAAAATAGAAAATCCCTATAGAAATACATAAATAAGCCAAGTCAATATGTGAGAAAATGCCATATGCACTGAAAACAGGATGTTAATAAACTTAAAATTTGAACTTTAATCTTCACCTACAACCTTGACAGTTATTGAAGAGAATAACGTATAAATGGAGAAACTTAATCATAGTCTCTGGATTTCCACAGCTTGCTTTTGACTTTAAGTTTATTCTCACGTTTGAATAGATTTTCTGGATGGATTACTATAACTTTGCCTTTTTTTTTTTTTTTTTTGCTTACCTACTGCCACTTAGCAAACCACTTTATAGCTCTGTGGCTGAAAAATCAATTTATTATTGTATCTGTTGGATCTGTGTCCACTAGACTTGGTGGCTGGTTCTGATTTGAGGCACTGAACTCAGTGGATGGATCTGCAGAGAACTGAAGCCTGCAGTGGACTGTTGGCTCCCAGAGCTGGTATTTGATGCTACCCTTCGTGTGGAAGTTCAGCTGGGTTGTTGGCAGGAGCAACCACATTTGGCTTATCCACGTGGCTTGGGTTCTTAATGATTTGGCAGTTGAAATCTGCAAGGGAATGTCCAAAGAACAAAAGTTTCAAGACACTGAGACTTCTTATGACCCAGACTTGGGAGTTATACTGTCTCTCACACCACATTCTGCTGGTCAAAGCAATTCACAGGCTCAGAACAGATTCAGAAAGAGATGAAACAGACTCTATCTTCCAATAGGAGTGTTGCATTCAACTGTGGTCTTATTTAACCAACCACTCTGCTGAAATTATTTCTGTTTCTCACACATGGAACAGACACTCATCTCCCCTCAAGGCCCTTAAACTCTCCATATATTATAGCATCAGGGTCAGGCATGAGCTACTGGAGGAACTCATCATTTCAAATCCTGATGCAGGTGTAAGGTACAAGTGAGGTTCCCTGAGCCAGATTATTTATTCTTTATTGTGAATGATCATTTCCTTTTATGAAAAATGTCTTGTTTTTGTAGTTGAGTAGCTTTCCAGCATGCTTCCTGTTTACAGAAGATTGAGGGACTAGAAGCTTATTTTTCATTTTGAACTGCCTCCAGCCTTTTTAGTTTAAGTTGACAGATAACATTTCTACTAATACAAGACTCTTAAAATGGTTTTGAGTTTTCCAGGGATCTTATTGGGATTCATTCTCCTGGTTAAAAGTGACTGCCCTAAATTTCAGACATATTTCTCTCTGTCTTGGGAATGAGGGTACTATGAAAAATATCCTTATGCGGTTTAGAAAAACTTTGTCTACCCTCAAAGTCAAGAAGACACACAATTAATATTGATATCTTTAGAAGACCTTTCATCTGGATAACAGGGTCTAGGGGCACAAAATTAAGATGCTTAGTAACCTTTCCATTTTATTTCCATAGCCAGAGGGGCTGTGCCTTAAAATCTTACTCAGATCTTAGGAAAAGATGTTAACAGCCACATGGTGGGTCAGGAATTCATCCTAAACTATATTTTACTGATAGCCCCTTAGGTACCACCTTTCCCCTATAAAGCTTTGAGCTTCCCTTGTAGCTCAGTTGGTAAAGAATCTACCTGCAGAACAGGAGACCCGGGTTGGATCCCTGGGTGGGGAAGATCCCCTGGAGAAGGAAATGGCAACCCACTCCAGTATCCTTGCTTGGAAAATCTCATGGAGAGAGGAGCCTGGTGGGCTGCAGTCCATGGGGTCGCAAAGAGTCGGGCTCGACTGAGCGACTAACACTTACTTATTTACTACAAAGCTTAAATTTCTTACAACTTTGTGGTCTGAGAGTAAGCTCACTTACTACTCGGCCACGCGGCAGCTGGCTGGCCGGGGGCGGGGCTTCAAGGCTGGGGTCTTGAAGATTGGTTCCCACCCTGATGCTGTTCCCACGCCAACCGTTCAGCGGGCCAAGAGTCTCGGCGGCCTGGAATTCTCATTCTTCCCGACCCAGATCCCGGAAGGAGGTGGAGGAGACCATGGATGAAATGCTCCTTCAGAAGCGATTCTTTGCAAACCTGGGACGAAACCATCTCACTCCTTCTTAAGGCCAGAGTGTTGGAAACGCGCAGCGTGTAAACCAAAGGGGACCAGCTAAAAGGCCTTCGTAGGGATGGCTGGGCCCCCCATCTCTTTCCTGAAAGCCCAGTGCTTCAGGCCGAGCCGGGCCTTGGGGCTTTCTCTCAGGTCCTGGGGAAGTGGCGTGGCTCCGGCACCCCCGGAGAAGGAGCTGCCGGTGCTGTACAGGCCTTAAGACTCCAGGGAGACAACGCTCCGAGTCCCCATGGGCGTTTGGGAGCTTCGTGGCTCTCTGTCTTATCAGGGACATGGGGAAGTGAAACTACACCGCAGCAGCTTGGGTTTTATGTTTTTTGTTTTTTTTAAACTGTTGATTTGATTTCTTCCCTCACTTCATGTAATAACGCGAGGTTTGAAGAAGCAGTTGGAACTCACACATGGCAGTTAGTGCCTGTGAGATGAGCTGGAGAAGGCATTTTCCGCCAGCGTTTGAGCTGCCTGGTGGTCGCCAGGGACTCGGCGTCCCATTCTTTGCGAAGAACTTTGCGCGGAAAGGAAGCTCGCTTGGTGCCACCTGGCTGCTTAGCTCCAGCGTTGGTTGGTTCGTCTGCAAACCTCAGTGTCCACAGACCCAGGGAATCATCTTAATAAAGCTGTCGAGGTTCAAAACAGAAACACCAATCCCCGCTTCCCGAAAAAAAAACAACAACTCCCAAACCTAACTGCAAGAGATGGCATAAGGAAACGATATCCAAAAGATTCAGGTGGAAGCTGACGAACGTTTGTGACTTTTATTCTCAGATTTCGTGCCTCAATGCTGCCATTGAAATCTGTTGGCCAGATTCAAGGTAAGAGAAAATTGAGTCACAAAAGTTCGTGGCTGTTCTAATTTATTCTTTCTTTTTCAAAGAATCCTGAAAATTAGTTAACGGAGTTGCTAATGCGTTAAAAAAGTTTTGTTTAGTGTATAGAAAATAAAGTGCAGATAAATATCTAAAATATGACTTTAATACTTTTGAGGAAAGGAAAAAAAAAGCGTTTGCTTTAAGTAGTCTGGACTTTTATGAAAGCTTCAGGCACTTGCTGGTGTAGTAACTCAACTGAAAACCAGTTTAGCTGTGAATTAGCTTAATGACCTTGGTTGTTAAGCTGTAGATAAAAAGTATGAGAATGTGAAGTAATATTAGGCTAGTAAATGGTAGGTGAAGATGCAAGCAATAATCACTGTCAATTCAATGACATCAATCCAATGACAGCAATAATGGCAGTTATTTAAGACTTGGTAAAGCTACATTTGTATGTTGATATACACCTCTCTATGTGTGTACATATTTATATCTAGATCTCCTAGTGTATGTGAATCCATGAAAAAATTTAACGTATTTTTATTTTCTTTTAAAGTCAAGTGTTCTGATTGGGTAAAAATGTGAAAAATATTGTTAGCAGAATGGTATAATTTACAAGAGTCATTTATTTTCTTATGGAAAATCTAATTTAAAATTTCTCAATTTTCAAGTTGACTTTTTAGTCAAGTTTTGTTGATGGTGGTGTTTGTTTTCACATGTGACTTAAAAGCAGGAAAATGTAAAAAGTATGTGTGCAATTTAATAACAGAAACTGCTGTCTTTTAAACAGTACTGTTACGGGCTTCAGGTATTTTTGAACATTATGTAAAGTTAGTTTTTCCACCGAAAATAGCTAATCAAATTATTTATGACAGATTCATGATATCAGTAGTAATTTATGTTTTTTGGTAATAGGAACTAGATTAAATTAAACTAAACTTCTAGAAGACTACTTTTCTTGTATTTTTTTGTAGAAGAAAATTTAGGTGGTTCTGAGTTCGGCAGTTTTTTTTTTTTTTTAGTTTGTATGCTATAGAATTCTATTATTTTCTGTTGACCAATCATGATACAAAGGTATTAAGCAAATGATACCATTATATTACATAATCGGCCTTCCCTGATGACTCATATGGTAAAGAATTTGCCTGCAATGTGGGAGACCTGGGTTTGATCCCTGGGTTAGGAAGATCCCCTGCAAGAGGGCATGGCGACCCACTCCAGTATTCTTGCCTGGAGAATCCCCGTGGACAGAGGAGCCTGGTGGGTTACAGTCCATGTGGTTGAAAAGAGTGGGACATGACAGAGCAACTGAGCACAGCACAGTCACATAATCACAATAGTAAAAGATGGTTATCAGTTTTTACAATCAATAGCCAGACAAAAAATAGAAGATAAATTTAATTGTAAGCCATAATGGAAACGTGATTAACCTAACAATATAAAATAACTACATACAATTTGTGGGGTTAATAGAGTGCCGTGGTAAATGGAAGTGTATACATGCAATGTTCTCATCCACCCAGCCAGTCTGTTTGGCACAATTAATCCATTTACAGTTTAGATAATTATTTATATGTATGATCCTAATATACGTATGAACCATTTTCTTAATTGTTCTGGGTTTATTTTGTGTAGGTCTTTTCCTTCACTTGTGTTTCCTGCTTAGAGAAGTTTCTTCAGCATTTGTGGTAAAGCTGGTTTGATGGTGATGAATTCTCTTAACTTTCGCTTGTCTGGAAAGGTTTTGATTTCATCATTGAATCTGAACAAGACTCTTAGCTGGATAGAGTATTCTTGGTTGTAGGTTTTTCCCTTTCATCATTTTAAATATATTGTGGCACTGCATTTTTAAATACAACGCTGGAAGCATGATCCAGAAAGAGAAAAATGATAAAATATGCTTAAATAGATTTTAATAAAATTAAAATTTCTGCTTGGCTAAAGATGCTGCTAAGACTCAAAAGGCTGGAAGAAAATATTTGCAAATCATATCTGATAAAGGACTTTTTCCAAACCATAAAAAGGACTCAAAATGAAACAAGAAATATTGAGAATGGGTACTCTTGCCTGGAAAATCCCATGGACGGAGGAGCCTGATAGGCTGCAGTCCATGGGGTTGCGAAGAGTCAGACATGACTGAGCGACTTCACTTTCACTTTTCACTTTTATGCATTGGAGAAGGAAATGGCAGCCCACTCCAGTGTTCTAGCCTGGAGAATCCCAGGGATGGGGTCGCACAGAGTCAGACACAACTGAAGTGACTTAGCAGTAGCAAATGATGAGAATACAAAGTGGTAGAGTCATTTGGAAGGTAACTGAGATTCTAAGTATTTACCCAATTGATATGAAAACTTAAATCTACACAAAATCCTGCATGTGAATATTTATAACAGCCTTATTCATAATCATTAAAAACTGGAAACCATCATATGTTCTTTAATAGGACGTACTCATCTGCACAGTAGAATTTTATTCAGTGATAGAAATAAATGAGTTACCAAGCCACAGAAAGACATGGAGCCGTCTTAAATGTCCCTGGAGGAGGGCATGGCAACCCACTCCAGTATTCTTGCCTGGAGAATCCCCATGGACAGAGGAGCCTGCTGGGCTGCAGTCCATGGGGTCGCAAAGAGTCGGTATACAACTGAGCGACTAAGCGCAGTCTTAAATGTATATTGCTGAGTTAAAGACATATCTGAAAAAGACTATATCTTCTATGCTTATAATACATGAAATTATAAAAAGGCAAAACTGTTGAGACAATGGAATAGTGGTTGGTTACCAGGGTCTTGGGAGAGTTGGGGAGGATACATGGGTAAAGAACAGATGATTTTTCAGGCAGTAAAACTACTTTGATGCTGTAATAGTGGATATATGGCATTACAAATTTGTTCCACTTCAGAGCACAGAGTGAACCTCAATCTTTTTTTTTTTTTTACATTACTTGGAAAGTCAAGAGATCCCAGGAAGGATAGCAGACTGTGACAAGAAAACCTAATTCTATTACAAATGTATAAAACCATCTCGCTGAGGTGGATGGGGAGATAGATAATAACTTAGGTAACTTTGGAAATGAATGAGATCCATAAGACTAAATGGAAAAACATTGTGCAAAAAACTGTATTTTAGTTGATAAGGTTCTTTGCTGTGGGGATATAGGTTAAGGGTTCTGATATTGCTATACATGTATATTGGAACTGAATAATTGGGCTAATGGATGGCAGATGGTGGGAGCCAGGTTTCTTGCTATTGAAGTGGGAATCCATAGATATTAAAAAATCTTAAAAAAATGTGTGGCTTTAGGAGGATTGCATTACTGGTGCTACATGGATTTGCTAGGGTGCTAGTGTATAATAGTTCACTGTTTACTTCTACAGTTTTAAAATTTTTTCTGTGTCTTTATGGGAACAGAAGTTGGTTACTTTGGTTAATGATATTAAGTATATAATAATCATTTAAAAATATGAGAGAATAGACTGTTGTGAATGCTTGAAGAAAATTTGTCTGTGAGTAACAGTTTGTATTATATTTTAAAAAAGAAATGTACAATATTAAGTGTTGACAAAGTTAGGTGAGGTTGAGTCACATTTTATAGGTTAATCCATAAAGTGGAAAAAGATTTGTTACTCTTTTAATGCAAAAACAACTTGTTACATGGGTTATATGCAGAGTGAAATAAGAGTTGCTTTCTTTCTGTTAAAATGATAAATATGTTTTTGATAGTATATCCTTTTAATAACGTGAAAATACAGAAAAAATGGTGGACCATAATCAGATAGTTGAAGTTCCTTATGTCACCCAAATGCCGTCAGTTGAAAGCCTATTACTTTATGTTCCATTTTTTTTATACTTTACAATCACTAACAAAATTTCTTCTTTTGTAAAGCTAGAATTTCTAATAATTGTTATTACCTGTTCTGTTCACTTCAAATATTGTCAGTTTAATCCAAAACTGATACTATTTCTTTTTTCTAAATACTAAGAGTATGACCCTATCTTATATCTTCCTATAATTCTTTTTGATATTTGCTTTCTTAACTTCAAATTTAAAAACTCAGATTCAGAATAATAAAACCGTTAAAGAGTTTTTCAAACTCATACTGTCTTTGAGATTTGCTAGATGGCTGATTGACACCAAACAGTTTTTCTCTTTATAGAAGAAGAGATAAAAAAAGGTATGCATCTTGGTGGTCTCTGTATTTTTAATTAGTTTGAAATATACAGAGAATCATGCTAGATATGAAGCCTTCATTCTGTAGAGTATCTGCAAATGAAAAAGAGAAACTCAAACTGGGTCCCTGGGATAAGTAGATACCAGTGGTACTTGAAATATATTTCTGTAGTCGTGCTCCTTTCAGGTTGGACGAAAGCACAATCATATTCATGTATAAAGACTTTCAGTAATTGTCATCAGATTGATTTATAAATTTATTTTATAATCTAGGCAGGTCATGACAAGCTCAGCAAACACTTTATGAGATGAATTAGAAGTCCCTAGAGATTTGTCCATGTCTCATTCTTCACAGTACTTTCTTCCTCTTAGGATTATCATTGACTTATTATTAAAAATGAATTGTTACCTCCACAGAAGATCCAGACTTCCATTCTGAAATTTCTGTATATGGTAATAAATTAACCAAAATCTTTCAGTCTCATTATTTACAACTGGTTTCTTCTTTTCCCTTAAACTTTTCTACAGGTCCCTGCATAATTATTTTGAGAGATGTTTCGAAAGAATACTAGTCTCAGTAAAGAGCATTACCAAATATTTTTGATGAATCATATTTCAGGGAGTAGACACATGGCAGGTTTCTCAAGTTTGAGCCGATATTGTCACTATAAAGAGATCCTTTTCATTCTGTGGAACCAAGACAGGATTCCAAGACTCAGTTTAGTAGATGACAGCTAACACCTCTTTGTTTTCTTCTTTAGCTATGTCTAAACATCAATTTCACGGAGAAGGCACTGGCGACCCACTCCAGTACTCTTGCCTGGAAAATCCCATGGATGGGATTTTGGTAGTCTGGGATTTTGGGATTTGGGAGTCTGGTGGGCTGCAGTCCAGGGGGTCGCTAAGAGTCAGACACGACTGAGCGACTTCACTTTCACTTTCATGCATTGGAGAAGGAAATGGCAACCCACTCTAGTGTTCTTGCCTGGAGAATCCCAGGGACGGGGGAGCCTGGTGGGCTGCCATCTGTGGGGTCACACAGAGTCAGACACGACTGACGTGACTTAGCAGCAGCAGCAGCAAACATCAGTTTCACAGACTACATTTGTATAAACTGTAATGAAATACTATCTAAGTAGTTTCTTGTTCAGATTGACCCTGTACAGTACAGAAAATACAGTATATAGAAATGCCTAAAGATGAATTAATGAATCAATAGGAAAAATTTATGATAGTGACCTGAAGAATAGAAATATGTAGTTAAATTTGCCTTACTTACAAAATTACTGAGATCTGTAGTTAAAAATGAAACAGAGTACTTTTACCAGTACCCTTATTATTTATGACCATGTGACTATCTACTAAATTCATTAAGTATCCATGTTTCAGATAAGAGCTGTATTTTATTTGCATGTTTGGAGCCTAAATGTCCTTTCAGAAAACTAGCATGGTATATGTTCTATAGTTAATGAAAGCCTACAGGTCATAATCAATATTTCCTCCTCACAGGTCAAGAACACTCAAAAACATATTGATTTAAAAAATGAGTAAGAGGATATCTCCAGATGTTTAGTTTCTATTCACAGACTCAGTATAAATGAATCATCTCATTCTGTCTGTAGATATGAAGTAGTTAATAACAAGTTTGTAAATGTATAAAAATGATTCCTGGCATATAAATGTGATTGAGTTGTGATTTATTCAACATAGCTTTAAAATATCTCCAGACAGATGTTAGCTGTCAAGCCCTAGTATTGTCAAGTGTCATATTCTTCTAGTTTTGGTAACCAAGATACAGAGTTTTTATGTGTTAATAATTGTATCTTGTGGCATCCATGGGAAAAAAAGAGCAAGAAACACAAACCATAAAATGAATGACATCGAAACAAAATTGCTGAATACACTTAGGTGGTCAAATCATGCTTTAGAGATAGTTAACTTTCAAGGAGGTAAACAGCAAATTGACACCGTGTCTTGTCATCATAATTGGTAAGTGTGGCTATAATCCCCCTGTCAAAAGTATAAGTTAAATAACAACATTAAAACAAAACAAAACAACTCTTTACTTTGAGGTAAATAATAATATCAACTACACAAAAACACGGTTTTATCCTATTTGAACAAATGAGACATATTGTACCGTATTTCTAGCCTCAAATGGTAAAATGCCTTATGAATATTTTCTCAGTGTCCTGATGCCCTCCCTAAAATTTCCTCTCCCTGTTACTTTACCAGGCTCTTTCCTATTCATGTGAAATCTTTTTTTTCCCTCAAAGAGGTGGGAGGCTTCTCTTTGATGCTCCCACTGTATTGTATGCATACCGTTATTAATATGATTTGCATTTTGATGTAAATTCTCAATTTACTTTCCTCATTATATCATAAACTTGATGAGGATTATACCTTATTGATATGTGTCCCCAGTGAATAAGTCCTACTTTCAACAAATGTATGTTTAATTGAATAGTCTATTGGTAGTTTTTTGGGATAATTTATTTTTTCTTAATATTTTTTCTTTTTAGCTTATTTATTTGCGTAGGGCATATGACAGCTTACTGTCACCTTTTAAGAGGTTTGTCTGGTCATAGTGTCTTTATACATGCTTATCCCCTACTGTGTTAATGAAACACTGAGAATGTTTTAAAATGAAAGTACTCATAGGATGGACTTCGTTACAAACAATAAATTATTTTTCATCCATTTGAAAGCATGACTGTATGATAAAATACAATTCTTTACTGAGTAAGGATGCAAATTTCTATATAAGCCTGTTTATTTATATTTCTCAAATGAGAACAGTAGGATTTTGTTTGACTTAATTTGTGTAAGCTAGAATACATTTAATTATGCATCTGTGGTTTAATTATCATCAGGAAGTTAAAGAACTTGTATTGTCGTACAACAACAGCATAATTGAGAAATGAATACTAGAATACCCTAGAAAATCTTCACTGGGCAGATTCCAGGATTTTCGTTTAAAAATGGCACAGATTGGATTAAAGAAACAACAAAGAAAAAAAACTTGTTTTTGACTGCTGAGAAGTTGTACTCAGCTAAAGCCAGTGTTACTTAAAATATGGTAAAATAATTTTCAGTGCACTCTACAACAGTGAATTATTTGTACAGTTGCAATGGTTTCCAAATGAAAAATTTGTGCAACTTAAATTAATGCATATGTCCAGGTTCCAGTAAACTGAATAACATTCGATTAGGTAATTAAATCTTCTAATCATTTGCTCGGTAAATGGATTATAGGAGTTGGACCATATATGAGCATACTAAAAGCAAAAGATAGTGTCCAGCTTGTTTTTCACTATTCTGATATAATGTTGTACTTCACTGAATAATCTATGCTTTCTTTGGTATTTCTTATGCATGTGTAGTTTCTTCCATTGAACTGCCTTCTCCTCCCATTCTGTTCCCCCTTATCTCTTATTGCTCCAAAACCAATTCACAAACTGCTACCGACCCCTCAAGTTTGGGCTCAAACATTTGTCACTCAGGTGACAAACATGCCTATAACCCATACTCTGCTGCAAGATTATTGTCCATTCTAAGAGATTTATATTATCCTGCTTGATTTCACTTGCCTCTCATTGCCAGGGTCTGGCAGCCCAACCCTGATTCACATTTGGAACTCAGTTCTCTTTTGTTGATCTAGACACGCACACACACACACACACAGAGTTTTATACTGATTGCTAAGACATCTCGTCTTCAAAAAAATCTTTTCATCTTTTATGTACCAGAGCTTTAATCTGTTGATTTATTACCTGGCACTTTGACTTGCTCCTGTTACTTGCCAGCAGTTGCAAAATCATTCCCTCTCATTATTATGGGGTGTGATTCTAGTGACTAAGCATAATTTCACCTGCAGCCTTCCTTCCAATCTTGCTATTAGGTTTGCCAAACCATGGGCTTTCTTCTCCATGTCCCAGCTTTAGACATAGCCTGAGAGTATTTGAGAAGTGATGAGATTGATATGAAGTTCCATTCCCCAATGAAACATGATTTCAGCTCCTCTGCATGAGCCCCTACACTTAAAATTTGGCAGCAACTAAATCAAGGCAAATTGGAAGTGGTCAAACAGGAGATGGCAAGAGTGAACATTGACATTCTAGGAATCAGCGAACTAAAATGAGCTGGAATGGGTGAATTTAACTCAGATGACCATTATATCTACTACTGTGGGCAGGAATCCCTTAGAAGAAATGGAGTAGCCATCATAGTCAACAAGAGTCCAAAATGCAGTTCTTGGATGCAATCTCAAAAATGACAGAATGATCTCTGTTCGTTTCCAAGGCAAACCATTCAATATGGTAATCAAAGTCTATGCCCTGACCAGTAACACTGAAGAAGCTGAAGTTGAACGGTTCTATGAAGACCTACAAGACCTTTTAGAACTAACACCCAAAAAAGATGTCCTTTTCATTATAGGGGACTGGAATGCAAAAGTAGGAAGTCAAGAAACACTTGGAGTAACAGGCAAATTTGGCCTTGGAGTACAGAATGAAGCGGGGCAAAGGCTCATAGAGTTTTGCCAAGAGAACACACTGGTAATAGCAAACACCCTCTTCCAACAACACAAGAGAAGACTCTACATGTGGACCTCACCAGATGGCCAACACTGAAATCAGATTGATCATATTCTTTGCAGTCAAAGATGGAGAAGCTCTATATAGTCAGCAAAAACAAGACTGGGAGCTGACTATGGCTCAGATCATGAACTCCTTATTGTCAAATTCAGACTTAAATTGGAGAAGGTAGGGAAACCCACTAGTGCATTCAGGTACCTAAATCAAACCCCTTACAACTATACAGTGGAAGTAAGAAATAGATTTAAGGGACTAGATCTGATAGACAGACTGCCTGATGAACTATGGATGGAAGTTTGTGACACTGTACAGGAGACAGGGATCAAGAACATCCCCAAGAAAAAGAAATGCAAAAAGGCAAAATGGTTGTCTGAGGAGCCCTTACAAACAGCTATGAAATGAAGAGAAGCAAAACGCAAGGGAGAAAAGGAAATATATACCCATTTGAATGCGGAGTTCCAAAGAACAGCAAGGAGAGATAAGAAAGCCTTCCTCAGTGATCAGTGCAAAGAAATAGAGGAAAATAATAGAATGGGAAAGACTATAGATCTCCTCAATAAAGTTAGAGATATGAAAGGAGAATTTCATGCGAAGATGGGTTCAATAAAGGAAGAAATGATAGGGACCTAAGAGGAGCAGAAGATATTAAGAAAGGGGGCAAGAATACACAGAACTGTACAAAAAAGATCTTCATGACCAAAATAATCTTGATGGTGTGATCACTCACCTAGAGCCAGATATCCTGGAATGTGAAGTCAAGTGGGCCTTAGAAAGCATCGCTACGAACAAAGCTAGTGGAGGTGATGGAATTCCAGTTGAGCTATTTCAAATCCTAAAAGATAATGCTGTGAAAGTGCTGCACTCAATATGCCAGCAAATTTGGAAAACTCAGGAGTGACCATAGGACTGGAAAAGGTCAGTTTTCATTCCAATCCCAAAGAAAGGCAATGCCAAAGAATGCTCGACTACCGTACAATTGCACTCATCTCCTATGCTAGTAAAGTAATGCTTAAAATTCTGCAGGCCAGGCTTCAGCAATATATGAACCATGAACTTCCAGATGTTCAAACTGGTTTTAGAAAAGGCAGAGGAAACGGATCAAATTGCCAACATCTGCTGGATCATCCAAAAAGCAAGGGAATTCCAGAAAAACATCTATTTCTGCTTTATTGATTACACCAACACCTTTGTGTGGATCACAATAAACTGTGGAAAATTCTGAAAGAGATGGGAATACCAGACCACCTTACTTGCCTCTTGAGAAACCTGTATGCAGGTCAGGAAGCAACAGTTAGAAGTGGACATGGAACAACAGACTGGCTCCAAATTGGGAAAGGAGTACATCAAGGCTGTATATTGTCACCCTGCTTATTTAACTTAAATGCAGAGTACATTTTGAGAAATGCTGGGCTGGATGAAGCACAAGCTGGAATCAAGATTGCTGGGAGAAATATTAATAACCTCAGATATGCAGATGACACCACTCTTATGGCAGAAAGTGAAGAACAACTAAAGAGCCTCTTGATGAAAGTGAAAGAGGAGAGTGAAAAAGTTGGCTTAAAAGCTCAACATTCAGAAAGCTAAGATCATGGCATCTGGTCCCATGACTTCATAGAAAATAGATGGGGAAACAGTGGCAGACTTTATTTTTCTGGGCTCCAAAATCACTGCAGATGGTGATTGCAGCCATGAAATTAAAAGACGCTTATTCCTTGGAAGGAAAGTTATGACCAACCTAGACAGCATATTAAAAAGCAGAGACATTACTTTGCCAACAAAGGTCTGTCTAGTCAAGGCTGTGGTTTTTCCAGTGGTCATGTATAGATGTGAGAGTTGGACTATAAAGAAAGCTGAGTGCTGAAAAATTGATGCATTTGAACTATGGTGTTGGAGAAGACTCTTGAGAGTCCCTTGGACTGCAAGGAGATCTAACCAGTCCATCATAAAGGAGATCAGTCCTGAGCGTTCATTGGGACAACTGATGTTGAAGCTGAAACTCCAATACTTTGACCACCTGATGCGAAGAGCTGCTCATTTGAAGAGACCCTGATGCTGGGAAAGATTGAGGGCAGGAGGGGAAGGGGACGACAGAAGATGAGGTGGTTGGATGGTATCACTGACTCAATGGACATGAATTTGAATAAACTCCAGGAGTTGGTGATGGACAGTGGGGCCTAGCATGCTGTGATTCATGGTGTTGCAAAGAGGTGGACACGACTGAGAGGCTGAATTGAACTGATGGTAGGTACAGATGTCAATTGTTTATATTTTCAAACTACCAAGTGTTTTCTACTTTGAAAATTTTCTTGAGGTTCCCCTTGAAAGACTTAGGTGGATGTTCTTCATACTTTATAAAATGTTCAGTAAGATTCCATTACGCAAAAGAAGAGCAGAGCTGTATCGAAAGCAGTGATTCTTTCGAGAGAAACACATGCTTTATTTTCATTGCCCAGCAAGGAAGAAGTGATTCATTTATGATGCATTCCCAACAACATGAACGGTGCCTGCCATACGTCAGGAATCAAAAACCCAGTGGTTGAACACACTCAACTGAGTTTTTAAATCACACGTTTTCCTAAAAGCCACTTGTGGAAAGTAAAAACTTAGTATGATTGCTTATGGTAAAGTTTCTTAAGTACATGCAAATTAACATATGAAGCATCAAGTTACTGGCATTTTATATGTATTCAATTTTAATCTCTCTATATACAGATTGTCCTCTAGAAAAATGCTGTACCATTAGAAATTTAAGAATGTTTTAGTTTCCTCTATTATAAGTACCTTTATATACTATTTAAGTGATTCATTTTATAATACCTAGGATGACTGAAATCTTACACAGCTGGGGAATATTTTATATGTTCTGTGAACATCTGTCTGGCTTATATTTACTGAAACATCCCATGAATGTTTATATGGATAGTATTTTTGAAAATGCCAGTGGGAAAAAACCTGATGAAACAATGGAATTTGGATTCTTGAGACTTAAAGGAAACATGTTGAAGAAACAGTAACTTACTATAATGGTAAGATAGGTTAAACGGAACTATAAACTTGTGACACATTTAATTTCTTTTTGTGAATATAGGCCCAATATTCTAAGAAAAGAACCATAGCATAAAAATAAGGAGGAAAATAATTTATTCCATTTCTCAGCATCACCAGCCCCATCTGTGACTGTCATATATTCTACAAGTATCTTTCCTCTGCCAGACTTGACACCACAGTTTTTTCAAGGTGAATCATGATATGTATATAAAGAGAAAGTATCACATTCTCACATCATGATGAGTGTAGAAAACTTAATTTGAATTAAAAATACATTTAAACAGACAACATCTATTTTTAAATCTTTTCTCATCTCTGATGTTGCCAGTTGCAGATTCATGCAATAACAATGCTTCTGATGTGGATAAAATACTTGATGTCTAACATTTTTTCTGAAGAATTAGGACCATCCATGTCAAAGCTAAAAAGTTGGTAAAACTTTGTGATTGGCCACCTGATGCCGTTTCTAGACCCCTTCATCGCTTATGTCCCTTAATTTTCTTCCGGTCTACTCCGCCCCTACCCCCGCATTTTACACTTTTATAATTTAGTAAAGGGAAAAAACCTGGACATTGTGCAAAGATCAGCAATTAGAGTCTGACAAAGAAAAATCTACCTCAAGAGAAGTGACCTCTCCTTCTAGGTTTTATTGTGGAAACTGGTAGAGAAAGGAAGGATCTGATAGTGGAATACCACCTAATATAAAATGGTTTCTGGAAAAAAATCAGCATATTAATCACAGAATCATACATTATTATAAAATGGGAATTTTTTATTAATAGGAAGCAATTCAATTAACCTAAATGCCATCTGGCCTAAAAGCAAATAACCTCAAGTGAATATGACATATACATTTGAAATTCATATTTGTCAGCTATACTTCATTTATAATACTGTAGATTGATTTTATTTATCTTTTAAATTTTATATCCTTTTAAACTGATTTTACCAATGTAAGTACTAAAATATGCATTACTTATATAACTTATCAAGTATATTCCTTCTTATGATCGCTTTTTAAAAATTTTTATTCTTTTTTAATGCCTCTTTGTAAGATATCTACTCTAAGCCAGTTATACACATGTATTATTTTACTGTTTGAATTATTTTCTTAGAATACATTCTATTGATAAAAATTAAATTGCTAGGGTAAATTATATGAAAATTTTCTATGGCTTGTTATGTTTCAGAATTACTAAAGTTTGGTAGTTTTTTTGTTTACTGAATGAATGCAACAGTTTGTTTACTCAGTCAGTAAATAAATAAAAATTAAAAAAAATTGTTAGAAAATAATTTCTGTTTCCCTCACAAGATTATAGCCTATCAAGATTATAGGCTTGACAGAATATCTTTTCCAAAAACACAGTATAAGACCCAATAGATAAAGTCTAAAAGTTCTTAATTCTCTGTGCAAAAGTGTTTAATTCTCCTTATAACATGGTGCTATTTTTCTAGTCCCCTTTTTAACCTGCTTTTACAACACTTTGCAGCAAACAGCCCCTCTTATTAGTCTTCAAAGTTGTTTTTTCTCTTCTTAAATTGTAAAAGGAAAACCTGCATATTTTAAGACAGAGAGGCATTTAATTTTCTTTAAATATGTTGCAAATATTTTGCTCAATGGGATAAAATACATATACAATCTCTTGCTCTTTCCCCTCTCTTTCTCTCTCTTTTTACATATTACCTTTCTGTTCATTTAAACTTTATTTGATTTACAGTACAACGTGCAGGCTTAACTAGATTTTTTCTCCTTCTTTCTCCTCCCATGGCCAAATTGCTAACTAATTACCACAAACCAGTTTTAACTGTTGCTTTTCTTTGTTATTAGGTCTTTCCCTTGAAATGTAATTGGCTTCATTTTTGCTTTTCTGAGCATAAAATTATTATTTATCTGAAAATTTAAATAGGGAAAGTCCATTTATCCCCAGACATCATCCCACTGCTTCCCCAAATATTTGAGAGCAGTGGGTAGAACACATTGCTACAGTAACTCTTGCATACAAGGACATGATGTAGGGACATCTATGTTAATTCATTGGAAGGACTGATGCTGAAGTTGAAACTCCAGTGTGCATTCCAAGTGTGCTTAGGCAGTTTGGTTTAAATAACAAAGGATTTAGACCAAAGGATGAGCCCAAATTTGTGTTAACTTTTTAACAATTTCCCTTTTATAGTAATTTAGTATTTTCCAATGTTTTGTGATAATAAACAATGACGTCTATTAGCTCAAATACAGCTCTAGGGTGGAAGTGGAGTAGAAATGGAATTGCCATATCACTGTTATATGCTGTTATAATTTTGGTAGCTTACTGATGGTTTGTACTCTGTAGAGGTTATACAAATTTAATTTTTCACTAATGTCTGAGAATACTTGGTAAATATATTTTCAAAGTTTAAATTATGATAGATACAGAGATACCTCTTTCCATTTCTTTCATTTTGAATATTATTCATTATCTTTTCAGGGTTTTTAGGAGCCATTTAAATTTTGTCTCTTTTTTGGTAAATTGCATATTTATGTTTTCCTCAATTTTTATTTGGCTCTTTATTGTTTTTTAATGTTGGTTTTTCTTAGCTTTTTATGTATTTAGAGAATTATTCCTTTCTGATATTAATTATAAACTGGTATCATTTGTATTATATTTATCTATATTAGTATAATAAAATCTATGAGTCTCTATTTCAGAGATTCATGTCATATTTCACATTCTGAATTTATATTTTAAATATTCTCATATTTGTCTAACATTTATATACAATTTGAAAATTTAAATTCTTGATCCTCTTGGAATTTATTTTTGATTAAAGAATGTAGAATGTATACTTTTTTTTGAACACTATTAATTGAATAATTTGCTTTTATTATTGAAATTAATATGATCTTTATAGTGCATTAATTTCCAATACATTTGCCATTATTCTGAGTTCTCTATTCTGCCCCATTCCTTTGTCTGTCTACGTATACTACTTAAATCATTACAGCATTATATTATATATTGTATTTAAAAATAGGGAGCGCTACATTCCCCTTGTTATTATTTTATACAATTTAAATATTTTCTCTTGATTTTCAGGTTTTAATAGTATTAGCATTTCCCTTCCTTCAGCTTTTCCAATCCCCCTCCCAACTTGTGTCAACTCCAAATATTATGCTGAGGTAATATTTCTTCCTTTATGAATCCAGTATCTTGACCTCTACACCACTTAAAATAATATGTTTATTAATTCAGCATTTAATAATTTCTCACTTAACTTTTTATATTCTGCCATTTGCATGGGCTTCCCATGTGGCTCAGCTGGTAAAAAATCTGCCTGCAATGTGGGAGACTGGAGCTCAATCCCTGGGTTGAGAAGATCCCCTGGAGAAGGGAAAGGCTACCCACTCCAATATTCTGGCCTGGAGAATTCAGGGTTGCAAAGAGTTGGACACGACCAAGCAACTTTCACTTTCACTTTCTTTCATTTGAGTGACACAGTTGAGTTTGCTTTCTATTTGAAGCATTATTGTCATAAACATTGTTTTGTTTGTTTTTCCTGTAGTGATGAATTGATCTCATTATTTTTGCAGAAAGAAGAAACATTACCACTCACATCTTATAGTTTTGTCATTTTATCTACTGAATAAAATGTTTATCATTCCTCTTGAAGGCATTCATCTTAAAACTGTCAGTGACTTTCTGTTTTAATTCAAACCTGTTGCATTTTAAACCAGTTACCCAGTTTTGTAATGGGATTTCTAGGAAATTTAAATGTTTCTCTATGAATATCATCCCCATTTTAAGTATGTTATCACTAACTTTTCCTAAATAGTTACGTTGGAAACTAACTTAAACCAATTGCTCATTAGTGATTCTCTAACAGTATTGTATCAGATTATATTGAAGATAAAATCATTTATTAAAGGAGGATTTATTAACAAGATGGCACAGAATAGTTTGTAAAAGCTCTTTTGTAAATTCTGTTCTGTGTTCTTTAAGTGTAATGACCACTAACTTGAACTCAAGGGACATCTGACAACATTCTAGAGGCAATATTCTCCTATCCTTACAATTGACATTAGGCAACCAGAAATCCTTCAAAGTGAGATTTATTCAGGAAGCAAATTTGGGTCACTATTTTTAAGATTAGAGACTACAAATGTCAGTCTCTGATGTAACTACCCAAGGCACATGTCTTGAATATATTATTTTCATCAGTGAGAACCCATTTTTAAATATAAGTTTATGTTTTAGAACAGTGTTAGATTCAAAGCAAAGTTAAACAAAAAGTTCAGAGATGTTCCACATAGCCCTCTTCTCCACAAATGCCCAGCCTGTCTCACTGTAACATCCTGTAGGCATGTGTCCATGCCTGGTCGCTTCAGTCATGTCTGACACGTTGCGACCCCATGGACTGCAGCCCACCAGGCTTCTCTGTCCATGGGATTCTCCAGGTGAGAATACTGGAGTGGGTTGCCATGCCCTCCTCCAGGGGATCTTGCAGACTCAGGGATCTAACCCATGTCTCCTATGTGTCCTGCATTGCAAGCATATTCTTTACTGATGAGCTACTGGGGAAGCCTCAACATCCTGCATATGGTAGTACATTTGTTTAAACAACAAATAAAAATAAGTAAATAAAATTCTGATCCTTAAAATTGTAAGAACCAGATAATCATCAGATTTCTTATTTTAGCAGTCTTGGATGTTAGAAAGCAAATTCTTCATGTTTTAAAAAAAAATGACTCTATTTTGTAGTACAGGCTCTGGGGCTTCACACATCATAGTTCCCAGATCCCCAGGCCAAATTATCTACAGTTAATGTCTCCAAATGGGATGCAATAGTAGAAATTTTGTTGGAGTGAGAAGTGGAGAAGTGATTCTGTCTTCTTGCCTTTTTTTTTTCTCATGGTGTTTCTGGCTGCAAGAACAGTAGCAGCAATCACAGTGTTCATGACAGCGAGAGTGACAGATAGAGCTGCAAAGAGTAACAAGAGCCTGGGAATGCTGGCTGTTTATTTCTTGCTCAGGCCACGTGGTTCCCAGCAAAAGCAGCAGTGTCCTAGATATGCATGCTTGTGGATTCAATATTAGGCAACATGACTTCAACAGAGCTGTTAGTATTATGACACAAAGGTCCTGGGCTTAATATTTACTTGTTTGTAGCAGTGACTAATTTTTAATAATGTTCCTTCTCTTTTGCTCCTCTAATCCTTCCAAATCATATTATCTGATTATGCATTAAAATCCTCCTATTTGAAATACATACAATGGTTTCTGATTTTAAATAGATCATAACAGTTGCAGTGGGAAAACATTGATACTTAAATCCTAGTATAATTTCACATAAAGGATAGCTATAGACTATGCTTTTTTATGCAAATACTGATGCAGATGTTTGAAATAAAATAGTATTAGCTGTTAGAGAAAAACACATTAAAATGAATAAATAATGATTAAATCAGATTAATTTCACTAATCCAGGGGTGGAACAGTATTATAAAATCCATTAATATAGCTAATGTTTTAAGTAAGTATAAGGAGAAAAAAGTATATCATTTCCATGAAAAGTTCTACACAAAATTAAATAAGTTTTTCTAATAAAAACACTCAATAGAGGAGTAACTGATTCAATGCTCTTCAAATGTGAATAATCCAAAACTTAAATAATGGGAAATGCTGGACCAGTTTCTGTTAAATTCAGAGAAAAGGGAAATGAGCTCATTGTTGCTTCAGTTTTTACTATTGTACTGAAGATATTAAAAAATAAAATCCAATAAAAGGAAATGATTAGAGGCATGAGTTAGAAAGAAAAAAGGCAAGACTATCTCTATATGCAGATGTGATAGTTTACATGGAAAACTACAGAGAATCAAAGAGAAAGGGAGAAAGAGAGGGAAAGGGAGGGGGAGAAGCGGGTGGGGAGAGAGAGAGAGTTGAAATTGAAGTAGCAATATAAGACAAATATTTTAAAATTAAAGGTCCTTATGATGTTTAATTGCATATATTAACTTGGCTAGTCCATGCTACCCAGTTATTTGGTCTAACATAATTCTAGATGTTTTTGTGAAGGTATTTTTTACATGAGGATAATATTCAAATCAGCAGGTTTTGAGTAAGTTTATATAGATGGTCCTCATCAATCATTTGAAGGCCTAAATAGAAAGAAAAGTCTGACTTCCTCTGAGGAGGAAGGAATTCTGCCAGCAGGCCAACTTTCCATTCAAGCTACAACAGTAACTCTTCCTGGGGTCTTCAGTCTTACAATAGATCCTGCACATTTTGAATTTGTCACCTCCATGGTCATGGGCATCAATTCCCTAAAATCTGTGTACCCGTATCCTGTTAGTTCTCTTTCTTTGGAGAACCCTGACTAACATAGGCCTCATATATAAAATTAATATCCAGTTAGAAATAATAATTTATGGAAGGACCCATTGCAATCGAAAGGTAATGTCCCTAGGTAATAGTCCTGTGTATATACTTATCAAGAAAGGTACAATTTAAATGAGAAGAACTATAAAACACTCCTGAGGGACACAGAAGTGGACTTAAACAAAAAGAATGGATAAAATGATATAACATCACAGAGACATTCCTTCTCCAAGGGATCTTCCCAACCCAGGGATCAAACCCAGGTTTCCTGCATTGTAAGTGGATTCTTTTACCAGCTGAGCCACAAGGGAAGCCCAACAATACTGGAGTGGGTAGCCTACCCCTTCTCCAGCAGATCTTTCCCACCCAGGAATCAAACCGGGGTCTCCTGCATTTCAGGCAGATTCTCTACCAACTGAGCTATCAAGGAAACCCACAGAGATGTTGATTTGCCTCAAGTCAGTAAGACTTGATGCAATCACAGTAAAAAAATATCAGCTTTTATTTTGGTATGGAGATAGATAAGTTGATTTTAAAGTTCGTATGGAAAAATGAATAATCACTAGTAATGAAATTTCTTTAGAAAGCAGTATTGAAAGAGGGGTTAATTAAATCGACTATTATAATTAAATCAACATATGTAATTAAGAGTACAGAAAAGGTCAGTTTTCTTTCCAACCACAAAGAAAGGCAATGCTGAAGAATATTCAAACTAACTTACAATTGCGCTTATTTCACATTCTAGTCACATATTGCTCAAAATCCTTCAAGCTAGCTTCAACAGTACGTGAATCGGGAACTTTCAGATGTACAGGCTGGATTTAGAAAAGGCAGAAGAACCAGTGATCAAATTGCCAACATCCATTGGATCATAGAAAAAGCAGGAGAATTCCAAAGTCATCTACTTCTACTTCATTGACTATGATCAAGTCTTTGATTGTGTGGATCACAGCAAACTGTGGAAATTTCTTAAAGAAATGGGAATACAAGACCACCTTACCTGTGTCCTGAGAATCCTATATGCAAGACAAGAAGCAGCAGTTAGAACTGGACATGGAAAGATGGACTAGTTCCACACTGGGAAAGGAGTACATCAAGGCTGTACTTGTCACCCTGCTTATTTAACTTATATGCAGAATACATCATGCAAAATGCCAAGATGGATGACTCACAAGCAGGAATCAAGATTGCCCGGAAAAATATCAACAACCTCAGATATGCAGATGATACCATTTTAATGGCAGAAAGTGAAGAGGAACTAAAGAGCCTCTTGATGAAGGTGAAAGAGGAGAGTGAAAAAGCTGGCTTAAAAGTCAGCGTTCAAAAAAACCAAGATCATGGCATCAGGTCCTATCACTTCATGGCAAATATATGGGGAAAAAGTGGAAACAGTGACAGATCTTATTTTCTTAGGCTGCAAAATCACTGTGGACAGTGACTGCAGCCACAAAATTAAAAGATGCTTGATCCTTGGAAGAAGATCCATGACAAACCTAGAAAGCATATTAAAAAGCAGAGACATCACTTTGCTGACAAAGGTTCTTATAGACAAAGCTATGGTTTTTCCAGTAGTCATGTACGCATGTGAGAATTGGACCATAAGGAAGGCTGAGTGCCGAAGAATTGATGCTTTTGCACTGTGGTGCTGGAGAAGACTTTAGAGTCCCTTGGACAGTAAGGCCATCAAACCGGTCAATCCTGAAGGAAATCTCCACCCTGAATATTCACTGGAAGGACTGATGCTGAAATTGAAGCATACAAGATAAGAGATAAGAATGTAAATTTTCACTGTGAATTGCAATAAATGACTGGCCTAGACTGCATCTTAGTTGTTTGAAGTAAGATCTACCAGTTCCTTCTAGGATTTATTCTCAGTTGCCTGTGTGTGTTACTGTAGAAAGTGAAAGTCGCTCAGTCATGTCCAACCCTTTGTGACCCTACGGACTGTAGCCTCCAGGCTCCTCTGTCCATGGGGATTCTTTAGGCAAGAATACTGAAGTGGGTAGTTTTTCCCTTCTCCAGCAGATCTTCCTGACCCAGGAATCGAACCCAGGTCTCCTGAGTTGCAGGTAGATTCTTTATCAAGGACTGAGCTATAAAGGACCATGCCTTTGTGATTAAGAAGCTATACTTCATATTAGACTTGTAACTTCTGCTAGAAGTTGGCCCTTTTGTCTTGCAATGAAGAAGGCCATATTGCATGGGACATTGACTCAACCTAACTTGAAAAATTAACTGGATGGACCTTTGACCCTGTTGAGACTAACAACAGTGGCTCACTGTTAACATATTAGTAGGTTACGATGTTATTGGCATCCGATGAGCTTCCTCTCATCACACCGTTATGGCTCATCGAACTAAACTATGCTACGTTTTCAGCTTTCTGGACCACTTATAATCTGATATCACTATCCTTATTTCCTTTTCATACTGTTCATAGGGTTGGGCCACTCCATAATGGGCTGATAGTCAATGTATTTGAGAGACATTCACATTCCCTATCAGGCTGCAAACTTGTGTTATTGTTGAGCCCTAGAATTAACTACCCAAGGATCAAATCAAAAGAATTTCTGACTCAATCTCCCTCCCTCTTTATGGTCCATAGCCTTAATAAGGCAGAGTGATCACTGAATGCAGACAAAATTCATCTCTTATCCATAGACAAGATTCGTTTCTTAACCATCACTCCTGGTTAATGATCAAAATGGAAGGGCTAGATAATTATGTAGGCTTATTTGGAAAATTTTGCTTGGCATCTTCACCATTCTTAAGCATGGTGCATCTCTCTCTTGACAGCAAGTCCAGGTCAACTTGCTTGGTATGGCCTTTTGGTGGCAGCCCAGTTAAAAGGGCCGCTAATGGATATAAACCTAATTCTGGTTTAGCCACCTGGATTCTCTTGTTGGATTGACCTAATTCTAGATTATAAAGATAACTGCAGCTTGGTTCAGTACTCTGCTAACTCAGTGCCACATGGTGACCCAACGAATGCCCTTGTGCCTTTTGTTCTTGAACCACTGCCTCCCTCCAGATGAAAAGTCGAGGTGTCAGTAGTAGATGATTTGAGAAAGTTTGGAGATAGAGCTGCTAGGATGAGACATTTATTATTTCACAGCCATGAAGTGAGAGGGACAATAACAGTGTCCGGGGAGGAAACACCAAAGATTCTGAGGTTCAGGGAGTGGGAAGCAGTTAATGTTCTTTGTCCCCTAGATCCCAAAGCACAGCCTGATAAAGCAGTCATTTCACAGCAGTTGTAACTGACCTGCTTGCTGCTGGCTTTGCCATCTCCATTCATGTGTGATATAAACAGAAGAAGTCATGCAGACATGCCCAATCCTGGAATATTCTGATGTGTTCATATGCAATCAGTGGTAGCTTCTGAGTTTGGAGTCCTCACTGCCTTGTACTGTACTCATGCAAACACACAGGCCAGCAGAATTTTGCTCAGTTCAGTGGCTACAAATAAATGCTTTCTCTTGTACCTGAGTGGCTCTGGGTTGTGCCATGGTGGCAGGAAAAGCTACAACCATTCAATCCTATGGCCCATATAGCTTAACCAAATCAATGTAATTGTAACCCAAGTCAAGTGTAAAAATAAACCCTAAACTGGAATGACTTGTGCTCCTTCAGGAAATGTATATCAGTGGAGGGGACTGAGCTATGGAAATGTCTTTTCATTGGAGGTGGGATTACTTTTTGGCTCATCTGTGACTCTCTATAATTATTTGCAGTAACATCAGAGATTGGAATATTCATTTTCACTGTGAATTGAAATAAAAGACTGGGTTAGACTACATCTTAGCTGTTTGAGATAAGATCCACCGGTCCCTTCTAGGATTTATTCACAGTTGCCTGAGTGTGTGGCTGTAGGAAGTCTGCTTTAAGTCAACTAAGGTGGATGGGCTTCCTCCTGACCCCTGGATTCTGGCAGCATTAAGTTAATATTTGACAAAAATGGAATCAATTCGATCCTGTCTTCTGCCAGTAAGATTAATCAGAGTGACCACTGACTGTCATACTCATGTGGAAATTTGAGCTCAGTCAAGAACATGTAGGAACAAGGGATGGATCGTTGGACCCATCAGAGGCCCTAAGAATCCCTGCATATTCTTTGCAGGTGCCAGGAATGCAGGGCACCTGATTGCTCTGTATCTGGGCCCTTTCTCACATAGGGCAGGAAAAAAAAACAGGCTTTCTTGATGAGTTCCTTTTCTGACTGACTGACTTTTCCCCCAGCCCATCCTTTCAATAAGGATATAGTCTTCATGGATTTATAGGTTTATGTTGGAGTTACATGTTCAACTTTCCATTTTTCATGGCTCTCATCTTAGTCTGTTACTCCCCTATTTTTGATTGTTAACCAGCTAAACCCTGGGATCCTATTTGCTGTTTAATCCCCAAGTTGTGTCCAACTCTTTGGTGACCCCACTGACTGTAGCCCTCCAGGCTCCTCTGTCCATGGGGTTTCCCAGACAAGAATACTGGAGTGGGTTGCCATTTATTTCTCCAGGGTATCTTCCCGATCCAGGGATTGAACCCATGTCTCTTGCATTGGCAGGAGATTCTTTACTGCTGAGCCACCAGAGGTCCTATTATTGGCATTCATTCCTAGAACATTTATGGCCTCATGTTCACTTGCCACTTATTTTCAGATAGCTGTTTGTGCTTTGACCTTCAGGGAATTCTCCTAGTTTTTATGTGGGCTCAACAATGTATGAAAAAATAATAAATTTTGTAGATCTTGTGTTTTTCAGAGAGAAAGCATTTGAAAATATTGAAGTCACCATATTGTTTTTGTTAATATTTTTGTTAATTTTGTTAATTTTGTTAATGTTTTTGTTAATATTTCTATTCTATTAGTTATAAACTCTGTGTTTCCTTCATCTGTGAAATTCTTTCATTAATAAATTCATGTATTTTGACAAGTATTATTTTTCAATTTCACAAAGATTGGTTTGTCTCTAATTCAAGCCTAAAGTAGACAGGCCAAAAGCTATCATTAAGGCTTCGTGTGGCCAGTCCACTTCATAAAAGTGGGAGACTTCAGAAAAATATGATACTAAGGAGCATGTCTGAAGGACAGATTTGCTGGTAGTGACTTTTGTACAAATAGTTTTATCAGTTGAGGATGAATTATGATCCTTACCATCTCCTAATATTCAAACTAAGTAGTCTTGATATACTTTAACATTTTGAAAATATAGTCATCAGATATCCAGGTCTTGAATTAGAAGAGGAAATTATTTATTTCCTACCTAGTTCCCATAATAGAATTTTTCCTCCCTGATAATTATAATATCAAGATACTTCTTGATAAAAAAGGAGCTCTTTTTGATGTATATACCAGATAGAAATTTATGTTCATGTGTTTGTTTTTTGATCATGCTTCATGGCTTGTAAGATCTTAGTTCCTTGACCAGGGATCAAACCCAGGCCCATAGCAGTGAAAGTGCTGAGTCCTAACCACTGGTCTGCAAGGGGATTCTGTCATGTATATTTTAGCTCACCCAAAGCAAGAGAAAATTAAAAATAATGTCTACTATATTAAAAATAAGCTATATGGAAAAGACATGTGTTACAAAATTCTTCTATTAACCTCAAGATGTCTTTTGAAGTAGCTGGAAAAATTACTAGAGGAAAAGGAGAAAGATAAGTGTTTCCTCTCAATCCTTACTACAATATCTTCATAGGCTTCAGAAGATTTGTCATTATTTGCTGTCTCAACAAAACTGCATATTTCTTTCTTTATGGAATTAGACTTTATTTTTGCAGATTTTCAAAGTAATACCATTCTAAGGGAATGAAATATTTCTTTCACTTATTTTTGACAAGTCGTTAATATTCTTCCTGTGAAGTGATCTCAGGGGAGTTAAAAATAGCATTTAAAAATCACTTCGCCTTGCAGCCTGGTCTGGTGAAATGCATTCAAAATATGATTTCCCAAAAGTATAGGGGGTGGAATGGAGTTGCTTTGTGATTTTTGCAATGACTAGTGAGATTTCAAATTTTCATTTTTGCTGTCTGAATTTATCTATTGTTTGACGCGCAATATAAAATAAACTGTCTAGTCTATTGCTTTCTACCTATAAGTCTTCTATACATAGTAAATAAAATGTTTGCAAAAGATTTTGATTCTATTGTCTAATAGTTTTTATAGGAAATCCTAGGATGTCTAATAATTTTTATAAGTAGATTTATAAAACTAGATACATTACATTAAATGTTTATTGAAAAGGATTGTGCCAGAGAGCCTTGTTTAATGAGCAAAGGATTTGAACAGAGAAGAACCTATTCTTTACATTTTGTGAGAGTTTTATTTATCATTTGATACTGAATAGACAATAGAAAAGACATGGTTTTTGCTCAATGAGATGAAAGGTAATATGTTTTAATACTGTTAGCATCTTTCAGACAACCAGTGGAAATAGAATAGAAATTGCCTATTCTTCCACATCAAGAGTTATATATATTTAATAGTACACAGTGATTTACAAAGATGGTTTCTGAGGACTCATTTGTGGAACATTTGACAAAAGCAGCAGCATACTGGCAAAGAACTCAAGGGCATGTGGGGTTCTCAAGCTGATTTCTCCTCCCTCTCTTCTTTCTTCTTCTCTTTAAAGTCTATAATATATTTTCCTTTGTATTGTCCATTTTATCATTACTATCATCATTGTCATTCTCATTATACTTCTTCTAAGGCAGTAACCACATGAGAAAAATGTAAAATAGTGATTAATAATTAATTTAGATAATCTAAACTAAATACAAAGTTAAACAGAAATTTTATAACAGGAATATCAAGGAAACCAGATGCTTTCATTTTCCACAAATAAATTTTTTTTTTTAAAAACATGTAGCATTAGGAAGAAAGGGAATTTTATTTTAGCAGTTCTCCAGGACCTTTTCTCTCAGGACATATATACTAACTAGATTCTCCCTTTGTGAGAGTACTCGATGGATTGTGGCCTTCTCCTCATGGGTGTTTTTCTTCTCCTACTGGGTCAGTTGGTGGAGTGCAGAAGAAGGAAGCATTATACTTTATATTTATTCACAATCTTACTCTTTCCCATTAAGGTTTCATTTTGATTTCATTTGCTGCTACCAAGTCCCATATATTTATTAATTTTTGCTACTAGTTCATTGTTTTTTATCATCCTACCCAAACCTTGGGATACTCTTAAAATGCTATAGGCCATTCTTTAATTCATTAAAAACATGTATTTTGAACTTTCTTCAATTTATTGCTCAAATGTTGCCTTTTCCCTAGGCCTGTCTGACCACCATTTGAAAATTGCCCCTTGCTTTCCTCATTTTCTATTACAAGTCCCCTTTACCCTGATTTTTTAATAGTAAAATATACTTCTTTCAGCACAGCATATAAAATACATATTTTGTATTTTCATGCTTTACTATATGCTGGAGAAGGAAATGGCAACCCACTCCAGTATTCTTGCCTGGAGAATCCCAGGGACAGAGGAGCCTGATGGGCTGCTGTCTATGGGGTCGCACAGAGTCGGACACGACTGAAGCGACTTAGCAGCAGCAGCAGCACTATATGCTGAGTACTCTTTTTTTCAATTCCTTATAAATATTAGCTCATTTAATTTTCATATTAAACTTATGAAGTAGATGTTATTATAGCAAGGAGAGATAAGAAAGCCTTCCTCAGCAATCAATGCAGATAAATAGAGGAAAACAATAGAATGGAATAACTAAAGATCTTTTCAAGAAAATTAGAGACACCAAGGGAACATTTCATGCAAAGATGGACACAATAAAGGACAGAAATGGTATGGACCTAACAGAAGCAGAAGATATTAAGAAGAGGTGGCAACAATACACAGAAGAACTATACAGAAAAGATCTTCATGACCCAGATAAACACGATGGTGTGATCATTCACCTAGAGCCAGACATCCTAAAAAGTGAAGTCAAGTGGGCCTTAGGAAACATCACTACGAACAAAGCAAATGAAGGTGATGGAAGTCCAGTTGAACTATTTCAAATCCTAGAAGATGATGCTGTAAAAGTACTGCAGTTAATATGCCAGCAATCTGGAAAACTCAGCAGTGGCCACAGGACTGGAAAAGTTCAGTTTTCATTCCAGTCCCAAAGAAAGGCAATGCCAGAGAATGCTCAGACTACCGCACAATTGCACTCATCTCACACACTAGCAAAGTATTGCTCCAAATTCTCCAAACCGGGCTTCAACAATACATGAACCGTGAACTTCCAGATGTTCAAGCTGGTTTTAGAAAAGGCAGAGGAACCAGAGATCAAATTGCCAACATCTGCTGGATTATCAAAAAAGCAAGAGAGTTCCAGAAAAACATCTACTTTTGCTTTATTGACTACAGCAAAGCCTTTGACTGTGTGGATCACAATAAACTGTGGAAACTCCTGAAAGAGATGGGAATACCAGACCACCTTACCTGCCTCCAGAGAAATCTGTAAGCAGGTCAAAAAGCAACAGTTAGAACTGGACATGGAACAACAAACTGGTTCCAAATCGGGAAAGGAGAACATCAAGGCTGTATATTGTCACAGTGCTTGTTTAACTTATACGCAGAATAAATCATGCAAAATTCTGGGTTGGACGATGCACAAGCTGGAATCAAGATTGCTGGGAGAAATATCAATAACCTCAGATACACAGATGATATCACCCTTATGGCAGAAAGCAAAGGAGCACTAAAGAACCTCTTGATGAAAGAGAAAGAGGAGAGTGAAAAAGTTGGCTTAAAACTCAACATTCGGAAAACTAAGATCACGACATCTGGTCCCATCATTTCATGACAAATAGATGGGGAAACAATGGAAACAGTGACAGGCTTCATTTATTTGGGCTCCAAAATCACTGCAGATGGTGACTGCAGCCATGAAATTAAAGAACGCTTGTTCCTTGGAAGAAAGACTATGACCAACCTAGACAGCATATTAAAAAGCAGAGACATTACTTTGCCAACAAAGGTCATCTAGTCAAGGCTATGGTTTTTCCAGTAGTGATATATGGATGTGAGAGTTGGACTATAAAGAAAGCTGAGTGCCGAAGAATTGATGCTTTTGAACTGTGGCGTTGGAGAAGACTCTTGAGAATCTCTTGGACTGCAAGGAGATTCATCCAGTCCATCCTGAAGGAAATTCATCCTGAATATTCATTGGAAGGGCTGATGTTTATGCTGAAACCCCAATACTTTGGCCACCTGATGTGATGAACTGACTCATTGGAAAAGACCCTGATGCTAGGAAAGATTGGAGGTGGGAGGAGAAGGGGATTACAGAGGATGAGATGGTTGTATCTGATGGTTATTCCGACATGAGTTGGACATGATCTGACACATGTCCGACATGTTGGACATGAGTTTGAGTAGGCTCTGGGATTTGGTGATGGATAAGAAAGCCTGGCGTGCTGCAGTCCGTGTGCACTTGGACACGACTGAGCGACTGAACTGATAAATAAGGGAATAAATACAGTTCAGTTCGGTTCAGTCGCTCAGTCATGTCTGATTCTTTGCGACTCCATGAATCGCAGCACGCCAGGCCTCCCTGTCCATCACCAACTCCCAGAGTTTACTCAAACTCATGTCCACTGAGTCGGTGATGCCATCCATCCATCTCATCCTCTGTCGTCCCCTTCTCCTCCTGCCCCCAATCCCTCCCCGCATCAGGGTCTTTTCCAATGAGTCAACTCTTCGCATGAGGTGGCCAAAGCATTGGAGTTTCAGCTTCAGCATCAGTCCTTCCAATGAACACCCAGGACTGATCTCCTTGGGTTGGATCTCCTTGCATTCCAAGGGACTCTCAAGAGTCTTCTCCAACACCACAGTTCAAAAGCATCAATTTTTCGGCACTCAGCTTTCTTCACAGTCCAACTCTCACATCCATACATGACCACTGGAAAAACCATAGCCTTGACCAGATGGACCTTTGTTGGCAAAGTAATGTCTCTGCTTTTTAATATGCTATTTAGGTTGGTCATAACTTTCCTTCCAAGGAGTAAGCGTCTCTTAATTTCATGGCTGCAATCACCATCTGCAGTGATTTTGGAGCCCAAAAAACAGAGAGTTACCTAAATCAGAAATCACAGAGATAGGAATTGATTGAACTATGATTTGAATCTATGCAGTATGCCTTCAGAGGCCATGCTCTAAATCCCGTCAATATGCTGCTTTTAAAATCATTATTTATTGTTTCTCTCTGGAGAGCATGCATTCTTATCTGTTTCACTGTTCACAGTTCACTGTTGTGTCTGTGGTGCCAACAATGGTGTATGGAGCCTAATAGGTGCCCAGTTAATATTTGATTTCCTGTCATGTACCAGATAATTCTGTAGATCAGCAGAAAGCTTTCCTTAGGTCAGGAGAGGAGATGAAATAGATATTTAATGAATCATTTCAGACATAAGTGTGTAAGTTTCAAAAACGTAAAAAAACTATGTTAGGGAACACAAAGTATTCTGACAAGGTTTTGCATGAGATAACATAATTTTGACTGTATTAGTTAAAAGCATTTGATTAAAAAAAAATCCTTGAGGTCTACTCAAAACCTGAAGGATTGAGTAGAATTTACCAAAGTAAACTGAGAAGAATGAGTTTACCAGAGATTGGGGAACTAGATGTGTTAAGTCTAACCAGTGAGACTGTATCAGCGTCAATGAACTGAAATTCCAATATAACTGGAAACTAAGTAGAATAGAAGACCTGCAGAAGGGAGGCTATGAAGGCAGTAGGTTTTTGGCAAGGACCTTGTAGTTCATGTTAAGGTGTTTGGATTTTATTTAAAGGCAGTGGGAAACAATTAGAGTCTTAAACAGTTAATTAACTGATGGATTTCCATTTTGGATGTCTGAATACAGTGTAAAGAACGATTAAAAGCAAGCAAGAGAGAAGTTATCCAATAGTTCAAACAAGAGAGAAGTTATCCAATATGGGAATTATCCAATAGTGTATTGATCCAGATGAGAGGTGATAGTATTTCAAACCAGACTAGTTGCCTTGGAAATGCAGGCAGTATAGGTAATCAGGAGTGGAATCTGTTGGATTCAAGTTTCTGTTGTATGTTGAAGGTGAGGAAGGAAGAGGAGTAAAGGAAAATTTCCTCGATTCTGGCTTGAGTAATTGATCCTATTGCCACTTAACACCATAGGAAAAATTAAAAAAAATAGGAGAATTAAGTTTTAGGAGGCAAATCAGAAGTTCAGCTTTGAACAGTGTGGCCATATCTACATGGGGCTCTGGTGATATGTCTTTTGGGTACAGAGATTTGTCATCTCTTAGCACATTGAAACTATCACTACTAGTGAAAGGTATTGGGTGAGAATAGAATGACTGGTTACAGTCTTCAAAGTGAAAATAGTAGATTAACTGGAAGAAGGAATGCCTTCATGATAACAATTAGAATGTTAAATATGGCTTGAGCAAGTGGAGTCTTTGCAACCCTGAGAATGAATAGCAAAATGTATGAGAATGCTTATCCCTGCATTGTTTATGGTAACAAGGAGGTTGAATCAGCTTAAATGTCCATCATTAGGGAATGGATGAATGTGATGGAAGCATACCATGTATTATTATGCCTTTTTAGAACAATAAACTCCTGATTGGTTCCCTCAAACTTCGCTCCAGTTTCCTATTTGTTGAAGCTAAAACCTAAAATTACATTGCCCAGTGACTCAGCAGTAAAGAATCTGCCTGCAATGTGGGAGACATGAGTTTGATCTCTGGGTTGGGAAGTTCTCCTGGAGAAGAAAATGGCAGCCCACTCCAGTATTCTTGCCTAGAGAATCCCTATGGACAGAGGAGCCTGGAGGCTACAGTCCATAGGGTCACAAAAGGTTGGACATGACTGAGCACACACAAATGAGTCCACTATGGGAGAGTTTGGGAATAAATTAGATTCTCACCTGAGATTCTCTGAAGAGAACATGAGAAGGAAGCCAGCTTTCTGTAATTTGGGGATGCTTCTGCTGACCGTGCTGTAAAAATGTGAGGCTGTTTTTCCTCTGAAGTGTCTCCAGCTTCCCCAGGAGCAGCGGCCCTGTCACCATTCTTCTAGCAGAGACTCAGTGGTGGCCTCGGAGAGAGTGTCTGCTTTAGTTCTTGACTCTGTATTTTTTTTGGGGGGTCACTCTTGGAGGCCCACCCTAGGATCTACTCTAGTAAATTCAGTAATTTATAAGCATCTAAATTTATTTCTGATAAAATGTCTATAGGAGCTTACTCTCTCTTGCACCACAAAGGGTGAATAGATTCTTGGCAGACAGACTCCAACTGATGTCCATACTGTGCCACCGCATGTTTGAGAAACATCCATATCTCCTCTTGTTATAATCTATGACTATTATAGATTGAAAGAGTTTTAGAGATGATGATGATTACATTATGTATTAGCTCTGAGCAACTAAGGCGCTTGACCTAAATTACATAGCAACAATTGCTGTATTTCCCTTTTAGAAGTTATTCCAAATAATAAAATCATATCTAAAAGTGGCTTATTTTATGATGTATTTCTTGAGAGCAACTATTTACATTCTCAGTTTTGAAATCCAGTGAAATGAAGGAGAATAGCTGGTTATAGGTAATGTAAAAGATGGGATGTATTTTTGTGCATGTACTGAAATAAAATGTAAGTTATGCTTATATGTACATGATTTTTACTATAAGTACAATTTCCTAGACTCTAAACTTAATTACTTGGCATTTAAAAAATGGAACACTGAATCAGTTCAGATAAATATTCTGGCTTCTCTCATTTTGAAGGCATTTTCAGATTTAATAACTCAGCCAGCTAAATGCATTTTTAACTTTACTATTGCCCTAGAAAATGTGCTAAATAATATTTATTGATGTAAGTACAATAGTTATTAAAATGTCAATCATAGTTGTCAAATTATACCCAAAAGCATCTGATAAAGCAACTGGATTCATTCTAACTATGCTATGATAAAGGATGACTGGGAATCAGATCAGTTGTCTGAATTTAAAGCCACAAAGAAGGTACCTGAGAAAAGGCTATTTGGGAGATTTTCAGACAATTGTTTAAATCAAACTAGTTAAAGTAAAGAGTGTTCTAAGGATCAATTTGTAATCAGTCTCTAAAAATAACATACTTTCATTTCCTCCTCCATGGTATATAAAATGAGAATGAATTATACATTATAAACAACAACATTTGAAAGACAATTGATGTAAGAATCTATATTTCATAATGGATGATGAAATTGATGTCAACAATTTAAGAAAAAAATCACTCAAAGTTTGTTTATTTCATATAAGATCCATCAATGTTAGAAAAATATATATACTTTTTTATTGGTACTATAATTTTGAAATCTGTTTGGAAAAATGAAGAGAAGTGAGGGAAAACACTATGTCTGCGTTGCTATCCACAGTTCTTAATTTTTGACCTTTCTTTTTACCATAGGAAATATGTTGTGCCTCCTTGAAATCCATGATAACTTCCTCTGATTACCTATTATTTAATTTTTTATTTAATTTTATGTTTTTTTACTCTAGGAGATATTACAGGAATGGTTCAAAATATAAATATTTGTACTGACAGTTTTATTGAGATATAATTCATATACCATAAAGTTCACCCTTTTACAGTATACAATTCAGTGGTTTTTAGTAGATTCACAAAGCTATGCATCAGTCACCACAATATAATTTCAGAACATTTCATCATCCACCCCCAAAAGCCCTATACCTATTTGCAGTCACTCCCCATTTCTTCCTTTCCCACCACTATTAATCTACTTTCTGCCTCTATAGATTTGTCTATTATGGACATTTTGTATTAAATGGAATTGTACAATGTGAGGTCTTTTGTATCTGGATTCTTTCACTCAGCACAATGTTTTCAAAGTTCACTCGTGTTGTATATTGAATCAATACTTCATTTCTTTTTATGGCCAAATAACATCCCATTGTATGAATAACTGGTAACATTATTGTTCTGTCCAGTTTATCTTATACCTTTTCTTTCCACCCTTTTTTTTTTTATTCTTATCTCCAATATTATATTTCCAGGCCTTTCTCTCATATTTCACACACTCCATAGATAAATCATCAACATAAGATGCTAAGGACAATCTCTGGTCAAGATTTGATACTTTTGTCTTTCTAGACCAACATCACACTGATTTAATTGTTATTGTGTAAAATGTGTTTGAATTTGGTAAGAAACTCTTCCTTTTTGGTCTACCTTCTCAGAATTGCCTTCTTTATTTATGTTATTATATTCTTTTGTTTAAAGTTTAGACTAAATTTATGATTTTTATGCCCCCAATCCTATTGGGCTTTAACTGGAATTTTATTGACTATATAGACCAGCTTTGGAAAATTATATGTTTCCAGTATTACACTGCTAGCATTTCTAATCCATTAACATCATTTACCTCTCCAAGGTTTTCTTTTCTTAATTTGATTGAGCTTCTGAAAAGGTGCTTCACATTTCTGTTAGGTTATCTACTGATAATTTATATCTGAGAGGCTATTGTAAATGCAACTTACACCTGCTTTCAGTTTTCTAATTAGATATTCCCTGTGTTAGAGCAGACAGCTCTTTTGCTATGCCTGGATACCTCAGTTTCATTTACCATCTGTGTGCCCAGTCCTGGGCTTAATGAATGCTTGGCTGCTCTGGACTCACCTCTGAGACTTTTCACAGGACTGTTCCACCGTCCCTTCCCTCTCCCCAGTGGAGAACTTAAGGTGAACACTTTTGCAGACCTAGGCATATCACAGACAATGGCTGTCTAGAATGGAATCACACAACCAAAGTTACACTGAATGAAATTTAATTTAAACTCTGGACTTTCTTGTGGAGTTAGTTTAAGGCTGTGTGACCTTTCCTGCTTTCGGTGTTATGAACGTTTCTAGAGATCAGTGAAGCAAACCACCTTTTCTGGGGAGGAAAGAAAAGCTTGTAATTTGTTGTTGGGAAGATGTAGGTGGGATGATTTCTATTACTCTGAAAAGTGGATGAAAAATGGGAAAGGTGAGGAGCCAAGTGGAAATTTGAGAAGACTGGAAGAAGTTAGGAGTGTATCGATACTTTCAGTGCTTGTGGAAGCAAACTGATTACCAAAATGTAGTACAATTCTCAGACAGAGTTAATGTGAATGTCAGTCTCATCTATTGGGTTGGCCAAAAAGTTTGTTTGGGTTTTTCCATAAAATCTTAGGAAAATGAGCTTTTTGGCCAACCCTGTACATGTGTGAAAGCTCAGACTATATTAGTAACACAATAGCAGAGGGAAGATTATATGAGAAGATCTTGGCAATGGCCTGATTCTGTACTCCTTTCCTCTCTCTGAATAACAAGTCTGACACACCTGTACCAGATTTTTTTTTTTCATTTATTTTTATTAGTTGGAGGCTAATTACTTTATAGTATTGTAGTGGTTTTTGCCATACATTGACATGAATCAGCCATGGATTTACATGTGCTCCCCATCCCGATCCCCCCTCCCGCTTCCCTCCCCATCCCATCCCTCTGGGTTTTCCCAGTACACCAGCCCTGAGCACTTGTCTCATGCATCCAACCTGGGCTGGTGATCTGTTTCACCCTTGATAGTATACTTGTTTCAGTGCTATTTTCTCAGAACATCCCACTCTTGCCTTCTCCCACAGAGTCCCAAAGTCTGTTCTGTACATCTGTGTGTCTTTTTCTGTTTTGCATATAGGGTTATCATTACCATCTTTTAAAATTCCATATATATGCACTAGTATACTGTATTGGTCTTTATCTTTCTGGCTTACTTCACTCTGTATAAGGGGCTCCAGTTTCATCCATCTCATTAGAACTGATTCAAATGAATTCTTTTTCATGGCTGAGTAATATTCCATGCTGTATATGTACCACAGCTTCCTTATCCATTCATCTGCTGATGGGCATCTAGGTTGCTTCCATGTCCTGGCTACTATAAACAGTGCTGCGATAAACATTGGGGTACATGTATCTCTTTAAGATCTGTTTTCTTTGGTGTGTATGCCCAGGAGTGGGATTGCTTTGTCATATGGCAGTTCTATTTCCAATTTTTTACGGAATCTCTACACTGTTCTCCATAGTGGCTGTACTAGTTTGCATTCCCACCAACAGTGTAAGAGTGTTCCCTTTTCTCCACACCCTCTCCAGCATTTATTGCTTGTAGACTTTTGGATAGCAGCCATCCTGACTGGCTTGTGATGGTACCTCACTGTGGTTTTGATTTGCATTTCTCTGATAATGAGTGATGTTGAGCATCTTTTCATGTGTTTGTTAGCCATCTGTATGTCTTCTTTGGAGAAATGTCTGTTTAGTTCTTTGGCCCATTTTTTGATTGGGTCATTTATTTTTCTGGAATTGAGCTGCAGGAGTTGCTTGTATATTTTTGAGGTTAATCCTTTGTCTGTTTCTTTGTTTGCTATTATTTTCTCCCAATCTGAGGGCTGTCTTTTCACCTTGCTTATAGTTTCCTTTGTTGTGCAAAAGCTTTTAAGTTTCATTAGGTCCCATTTGTGTATTTTTGCTTTCATTTCCAATATTTTGGGAGGTGGGTCATAGAGGATCCTGCTGTGATTTATGTCAGAGAGTGTTTTGCCTATGTTCTCCTCTAGGAGTTTTACAGTTTATGGTCTTACATTTAGATCTTTAATCCATTTTGAGTTTATTTTTGTGTATGGTGTTAGAAAGTGTTCTAGTTTCATTCTTTTACAAGAGGTTGACCAGTTATCCCAGCACCACTTGTTAAAGAGGTTGTCTTTTTTCCATTGTATATCCTTGCCTCCTTTGTCAAAGATAAGGTGTCCATAGGTTCGTGGATTTATCTCTGGGCTTTCAATTCTGTTGCATTGATATATATTTCTGTCTTTGTGCCAGTACCATACTGTCTTGATGACTGTGGCTTTGTAGTAGAGCCTGAAGTCAGGCAGGTTGGTTCCTCCAGTTCCATTCTTCTTTCTCAAGATTACTTTGGCTATTCGAGGTTTTTTGTATTTCCATACAAATTTTGAAATTATTTGTTCTAGTTCTCTGAAGAATACCATTGGTAGCTTGATAGGGATTGTGTTGAATCTATAGATTGCTTTGGGTAGTATAGTCATTTTCACAATATTGATTCTTCCAATCCATGAACACGGTATGTTTCTCCATCTGTTTGTGTCCTCTTTGATTTCTTTCATAGTGTTTTATAGTTTTCTATGTATAGGTTTTGTTTCTTTAGGTAGATATACTCCTAAGTATTTTATTCTTTTTGTTGCAATGGTGAGTGGTATTGTTTCCTTAATTTCTCTTTCTGTTTTCTCATTGTTAGTATATAGGAATGCAAGGGATTTCTGTGTGTTAATTTTTTATATCCTGCAACTTTACTATATTCACTGATTAGCTGTAGTAATTTTCTGGTAGAGTCTTTAGGGTTTTCTATGTGGAGAATCATGTCATCTGCAAACAGTGAGAGTTTGCCAGGGTCCTCTGTCCATGGAATTTTCCAGGCAAGGATACTGGAGTGGGTTGCCATTTCCTTCTCCATGGGATCATCCCAACCCAGGTATCAAACCCGGGTCTCCTGCATTGCAGGCAGATGCTTTACTGTCTGAGCTAAAATCTTTATTTAGCCCCACATTGCCCATAAAGCAAAATAGCTGTCTGAGGAGGCCTTACAAATAGCTGTGAAAAGAAGGGAAGCGAGAAGCAAAGGAGAAAAGGAAAGATATACCCATTTGAATGCAGAGTTCCAAAGAATATCAATGAGAGATACGAGTGCCTTCCTCAGTGATCAGTGCAAAGACATAGAGGAAAACAATAGAATGGGAAAGACTAGAGATCTCTTCAAGAAAATTAGAGGTACCAAGGGAACATTTCATGCAAAGATGGGCTCAATAAAGGACAGAATTGATAGGGACCTAAGAGAAGCAGAAGATATTAAGAAGAGGTGGCAAGAATACACAGAAGAACTGTACAAAAAGATCTTCACAACCCAGATAATCACGATGGCGTGATAACTCAGTTAGAGCCAGACATGCTGGAATATGAAGTCAATTGGGCCTTAGGAAGCATCACTACGAACAAAGCTAGTGGAGGTAATGGAGTTCCAGTTGAGCTATTTCAAATCCTGAAAGGCGATGCTGTGCAAGTGCTGCACTCAATATGCAAGCTAATTTGGAAAACTCAGCAGTGGCCACGGGACGGGAAAAGGTCAGTTTTCATTCCAGTCCTAAAGAAAGGCAATGCCAGAGAATGCTTAAACTACCACACAGTTGCACTCATCTCACATGCTAGTAAAGTAATGCTTAAAATTTTGCAAGCCAGGCTTCAGCAATACGTGAACCGTGAACTTCCAGATGTTCAAGCTGGTTTTAGAAAAGGCAGAGGAACAGAGATCAAATTGCCAACATCTGCTGGATCATCGAAAAAGCAAGGAGTTCCAGAAAAACATCTATTTCTGTTTTATTGACTATGCCAAAGCCTTTGACTGCGTGGATCACAATAAAGTGTGGAAAATTCTGAAAGAGATGGGCATACAAGACCACCTGACCTGCCTCTTGAGAAACCTGTATGCAGGTCAGGAGGCAACAGTTAGAATCGGACATGGAACAACAGACTGGTTTCAAATAGGAAAAGCAGTACATCAAGGCTGTATATTGTCACCTTGCTTATTTAACTGATATGCAGCGTACATCATGAGAAAGGCTGGGCTGGAGGAAGCACAAGCTGGAATCAAGATTGCTGGGAGAAATATGAAGAACCTAAGATATGCAGATGACACCACCCTTATGGCAGAAAATGATGAAGAACTAAAGAGCCTCTTGATGAAAGTGAAAGAGGAGAGTGAAAAAGTTGGCTTAAAGCTTAACATTCAGAAAACTAAGATCATGGCATCCGGTCCCATCACTTCATGGAAAATAGATGGGGAAACAGTGGAAACAGTGGCAGACTATTTTCTGGGCTCCAAAATCACTGCAGATGGTGATTGCAGCCATGAAACTAAAAGACGCTTACTCCTTGGAAGGAAAGTTATGACCAACCTAGACAGCATATTAAAAAGCAGAGACATTACTTTGTCAACAAAGTTCCGTCTAGTCAAGGCTTTGGTTTTTCCAGTAGTCATGTATGGATGTGAGAGTTGGACTATAAAGAAAGCTGAGTGCTGAAGAATTGTGGTGAACTGTGGTGTTGGAGAAGACTCTTGAGAGTCCCTTTGACTGCAGGGAGATCCATCCAGTCCATCCTAAAGGAGATCAGTCCTGGGTGTTCATTGGAAGGACTGGTGTTGAAGCTGAAACTCCAATACTTTGACCACCTGATGTGAAGAGCTGACTCATTTGAAAAGACCCTGATGGTGGGAAAGATTGAGGGCAGGAGGAGAAGGGGACGACAGAGGATGAGATGGTTGGATGGCATCACTGACTCAATGGACATTGGTTTTGGTGGACTCCGGGAGTTGGTGATGGACACGGAGACCTGGTGTGCTGCGGGTCATGGGGTTATAAAGAGTCGGACCTGACTGAGCGACTCAACTGAACTGAATTGTCCATAACAGCCACCTGATATTTTTGTGCCCAGGGCTGTAGCCTGGGTTTTCTGGCTTATATTCTGTCTTCTGTAATCATTTAATATCTGCTAAGCTAGTCAAAGGAGACGTGCTTGCTTTTTTGTTTCCTTAAACTCTGAACTTCCTGTGTAAACTTTCATATCTATTGGATTCTCTACTTAATACATTTCTTTTTCTAAATTTGGTTTTGTTTTGCTTTATGCTATTTTACTGTTCTTCCCTTTGCTGGATCTCATCCGACCTCTACTGAACCAATAAAATAAAAACAAATAAGTGCTATTTGTAAATACACTCTTTTCCCACAAAGCAGTATGTAAAATTGCCTGAAAGGAAAGAAACTGAAGAGGGATTTGGGGTCCTTGTTAATTTACATTTAATTTTAGCTTCAGAGATTCTTAAAGGCAGTGGTTATGTCTGCATGTGAATAGGGATATTTAATCAGTCCAGGCTGTCAGGTTGATAGTAGTGCTTATCAAGAAATTAGAGAAAAATGTGCTACCAAGTCCATCCTCCTGCCATACAAGGAGCAACAAATCAGATATGGAAAGTCAAACACTATGATTAAAAAGCTCATCTGCCCTAGGGAGTCTTTCATATATATATATTTAATATGCAGCTTGAGTGTACTACTATGAAGACAGCTTTTTGTGTGTCTTAGAGATTTTAATTGCAATACCTCTTGCATTTAGACTGCAGATTTTCTTTTTTAAGGAATGCTACTGATTAGTATTTTAAAGCTTGAAAAGCAGAGAGTCATGTTGGTGGAAGATTTTGGTGACTTTCAAACAGGTATCTTTCACTAGAAATGTTGGGAAAGTACCACTTTAAATGCATACATGTATAAAGTTTATATTTCAGAGTCTTCAGTTTATGGGAGTGTTTGTATCTTTCCTATTTAATTTTATTTAGTATATTCTAATAGTTGGTAAAGAACTGCCTGCAATGCAGGAGACCCAGGTTCGAATCCTGGGTTGGGAAGATCCCCTGGAGAAGGAAATGGCAACTCACTCCAGTATTCTTGCCTGGAGAATCCCATGGACAGAGGAGCCTGGCAGGCTATAGTCCATGGGGTCGCAAAGAGTCAGACACGACTAGGCGACTAAAGCACCACCAATAGTCTTAGCTTAGGCACAGAAATGAATATTTCACTCTGCTGCCATGAGTGTTTTTAAATGTTCTTTTAAATACACATCAGTTTTAAAGTTTTAGCCATGAATAACAATAATTATGTTTGACAGTATCTTACTGGAATGTTTTAAGCTACGTTGGTCTGAAGTATATTCTGATTCTCGGAATAGCATAAAAGCAATTTTTCTTCTCTTGGCTCAGTCCAGTTCCACTTTGGCCTGGTCTTCTTATCAGGGAATCTGGGGAATCCTTGAGTGAGTCTCAGAGTCTTCTGACAATCTCTCAGACTATGAACTGTCAACAAATTTGGCTGTTTCAATTAATTCTGATATATTTGAGTTCTTAGAAGCAATAATTCTTTCTAAGGAATTTATCAGCTACACTTTACCTGGTAAGGTCTGTAACCTGTCTTCTCACACAGAACCTGGTTGTTTTCCCAGCACTGGAACCAGAGGGAAGTTTTTTTTTTTTTTTAATTTTTTGTCTAATAAGCGTGTTTTCTTTTCACTACATAATATCTCTTGAACTCTAATCTGCACCAAACCTCAGAGATATAACTATTTCTCTTTATTGAAAAAGGAGCTAAATAATTTACTTTTTCTTCCTTTATTCCATCAGAAATTTGCTTAATATAAAACTGTCACTGAAACTGAGGTGCTGACTGTCTCATGGGACTCAGAGATAAGTGGAATATGTGTCCTGCCAAATAAGAGGCTCCTGTGTACACATCCCAGGCTTTCAGTTGGAACACTCCCAGAGATAAATGCAGGGAACAATGTTGATTTAAATTATGTTGTCTCTCATAGAGACTGAATGCATGTATGCATGCTAAGTTGCTTGAGTCTTGTCAGACTCTTTGGACTGTAGCCATAGGCTCCTCTGTCCATGGGATTCTCCAGGCAAGAATACTGGAGTGGGTTGCCATGGCTTTCTCCAGGGGATCTTCCCAACCCAGGAATCAAACCTGCATTTCCTGTGTCTACTGCACTGCAGGCAGATTCTTTACTGCTGAGTCACCGGAGAAGCCCATAGAGACTGAAGGCCAGTTTTAAATCAGTTTAATCCATATTAGATTAGGCTATATTTTCCTACCATAGCTTCTGCTGAAATTGGAAAAAAAAAAAGTCTCTAGAGAAAAGGAAAATAAGAGCCTTACATTTTATCTACAAAGTTTTTATATGAGCTGTATATAATCATTAAAAGATTTTAGGCATTCAAAATTATTGAAAAACATGAGGAAAAATGATGTTAGAAACTGACTCAAAAGAAGCACAGATGTGATGCAGGAGTTCTTGTACATGACTTTTACAATAACTGTGATTAAGATGTTCAAGAGATTAAGTGACGTGTAATTTTTTGAAAAAGAACAATTAAATGACAGTTTTATCACTGAAAACATAAAAATACAGCATCTGATACTGGAACCAATAGCAGGATTTTGCAGAAGATTCTACAGGTGATGAGAGAATTAGAGAACTAGAAATGAGATCATAGTATGATATCCATTTTGAAGCACATATATAAAAGTATAAAAAGATAGAAAAGTATAAGAGACATACAGTACAAGGAAGAGTTTCAACATATATTTAACTAGTTTCAGAAAGAGAGGAGAGAGTGACTGAAACATGTATTTGAAGAGATAATAACTGACAATTTTCCAAAATTGATGAAAGACATAAAGCTGCAGATTGAAGATACTCTAAAATAGCCAATAAGGGTAAATAAAGAGAAAACCATGCCTAAAACAGCATAGTAAAACTACCTAAAACCAAAGATAGAGAAAAATGTCTTTAAATGAGCAGCTCTAATACTGATATGATGCAGTGGAACTGTCAAAAAAATGGAGACTAAAAAAGTATGGAATTATATCTTTAAATGCTACATTTTTTTTTTTTTTTTTGCTAAGCAAATTGTTGTTCAGTAATCAAGGCAAGTTAAGAAGTTTTCACAGAAAAAACTCTAAGAAGTCTTCAGCAAAACATATGTGATAAAGGAAATACTAAAAAGCATTCTTCACACAGAAAAAAAAAAAAAAAGATCCAGATAGAGATAGAGGTGTAGTGGGGGATAAAGAACAATAGAAAGGGTAAATACATTATAGAAAAAGACAGATACCTAACAATATAAATGAAAAATATTAATACCTCATGGAGTTTAATAATGAGGATTAAGATTAAACACAATAATTACACAAATGTGATATGGTATAAATGAACTTAAATTATTTCAAAGGCCTTTTATTGTCTAGAGTGAGGTAAAGATATACATGTATATTAAATTTTAATCAGTGAATAATGCATATTCTTATGCTTAGGATATTCTATAAAAGAATAGTAAAAATACAAGGGAATTTATAAGGGAATACAGAATAGTAGAAGTAGTTAAACTAAAGCAGAATTCTTCAGTTTTGACTGTATTGATGTTTTGAGACAGATAATTAACTGTTCTGTGCATTGTAAGATGTTTAACAGCATCCCCTGCTTCTACCCAGATGATAAAGCATCTGCCTGCAATGCAGAAGACTGGGGTTCAATCCCCGAATCAGGAAGATCCCCTGGAGAAGGAAATGGCAACATGCTCCAGTACTCTTGCCTGGAAAATTCCATGGACTGAGGCTACAGTCCATGGGATTGCAAAGAATCAGACATGACTGAGAAACTTCACTTTCTGCACTATCTTCCCTCCATTATGTAAGATAAAAAAAAAATTCTAGATATTGCCATATATTCTGTGGGAGACAAAATCACCACCATTTTAACACTTATGAACTAAGGAAAGCAGTACAGCTAAGGGAAAAAGTTATATAAAAATATTGCATAGATACTAAATAAATAGTAATATGGCAAATTTAATTTAGAATAATTTTTATTAAGTGTAAACAGGAATTTCCACTTCTAAGTAAAATAAAACAGGTGTTGACAGCCATGTTTGGCTGGTACAACTGAATAAACCATAGAAAAATCCAAAATATAATGTCTTTTCCCCTCATAGGCTATTTGATGAATTTTGGGTTTTAAAGGAAAATGAGTGGTACAGAGTTGGTAAGGTAGACTCTCCACCATTACTTGGTACTTAGTGGGCAAAGTCCTGTTAGAAGAAGACCTGCAAAATACAGAGGGAATTTTTAATCCATGCATGATAGAGGCTGAAGAGCCAATCTCAAACTATCCATGTGATAGACTTATTAGTGCTGAGAATATAGAATCTCTAAGCTTTCAATCTAAAATCCAAGGAAAGTCAAGCTCGAGGAGTAAGACAAACTAGTGGAGAACAAGTTTGTCCACTGCTCAAAACATGATTTTATTTAGGTGTGAGAGTTCCTAACATATGGAAAAAGGAGCACTCGTGGCTGAAAGTTAGCCATTCATTTCTTTTATACCCCATATCTAGGGCATAGCACAAATTTGCTAGACATGTAAAAAGGCAGAAAGCTTTGATACTGATAAGGTTGGAGGAAAAAACACTGTAGCAGACACACAGACAAACCAGTTATTGAGGTTGGGAAATGAGGATCATAAAAATAACTGTGATAAATATATAACGTGCAAGAATTTTATAAATGGAAAGATGCATTTTACTCATGGTTTAAATGATTACATATTACTATGGAAATTCTTCCCAAGTTGGTCTTTAAATCTAATGTCATCTATATTAAAATAAAAGTATGATTTTAAAAATAAAAGTTGACATACTTATTCTAAAATATACGTGGGAAAAAAGACTTAGTACAGCTATAACAGAAGTGAATTATGCCAACAACTTGGATGAAGTTGGCTGCAATCCATGGGGTCGAAAAGAGTTGGACACGACTTAGCGACTGAACAACAGCTATTTCTAAGTTAATCAACATAATTAAATTAATCATTAATCCTCATAATTAAGTTTGGTTCAAATTTTAAAAATCACAAGAACCAGGAGAAATGAATGGAAGTGAATTCAAAGCATATCAAAATATGAGATGAATTAAAAATTGGCTTTAGACATTTATGGCATTAAAAAGTTATTTGAAGAAAGAAATATCTGAAAACAATGATCAAAGCTTCTATTTAAGAAATTGGAAAGGTTTTGGTCATATTTACATCTGTAGATCTACCTATATATTTACCTCCTTAACTGTATACCTTTCTATCTTTTGTCTCCCATTTCTGAATAAGGATTCAGACTGCTGAAAGGATATTCAAAACAATAGCTATGGCAGTCTATTTCCTCAGATTTTCCTTTGTAGTAGGCAGGCTCTGTCTTCAGAAGAATGGGTAATATTTTGTTAATTTCAATGCAGCTGAGTTTTGTTGCTGAATTCTGGGGGGACAACTTATCAGAGAGTGTTATTGCATGGTTAGCTTTTCCTGTAATTCCTCTGGTAAGCTTTTCTGTGGCAAGTAAATCATGTAAACATTTCATTGCTGGCAGGCATTCTCCATAGTTTCTTGTGCTTCTAATTGATTGGACTGTGTCTTCTTCAGCAGCACCTACCCTGTCAGGGCCTTATCCCACAGCATTTGTTCAGCATTGTTATCAACTCTTGTTTTATGGAAGATTACAGATAATGTTTTTCAGAGCTCTGTGATACTATAATTTAAATGAATATAAAAATTATAACTGTCTCCAGCCTACCACTATTTCTTAACAATTTTAGTCCAAAAACTATTATGATCTATGTATTAGCATTATGTACAAGTACTATCATTAGGAACAAATAGAAGCCTAAAAAATATTTTAAAATAACTTGAATATTGAATTGTTTGTTACTGTCTACTATGAGCAAACTTTGGAGCAGTTAATATGCTAACCTTGTGTACTATTGGTATACCTTCTGATATGATCATCAGAAAAGTTACATATTTATTTGGGTCTAATGTTTAAGGCTGTAATTATGCTGACTGCACTATTTATAAGTATACTTATTCTGAACATTATAAGATTTCTTGAAGCTTTCACAAATATAAGGCATAATTGTTGTCAGAGATACAATTGAATTAATTTATACAAGTGGCTGATACTGTGGTATTTTTGTCATAATACCAAATGGTAAAGTGAAAAGTTATTGCTGTGAAACTTTAAAAAATATGCTTGGGATCTGGACAAAGATAGTAGTTTAGTGAAAGAAATGAGTAGATTTAAAAGCTTTGGAAGGAAAAGGGTGGCAGATTTTATAGAACAAAATAAGTGTAAGAGTAAAACTGTAAGTTAAAAATGACCTAGAGTTTCTAGTTTTATGTTTATTTTTTTCTTCATCATTGTTAGTAAGCTTAGGGCAGAAGAAATTTGAAGAGGAAGAAAATATATTAAAATTGTGAGAATCTCATAAACAATGCTAGTGAATTTTCTCTTTAAGTACATTCAGCTATGAAAGGTATTTCATAATATTCTGTAAACAGTAGTTCTCTGTGGCTTTTAAATGTGGCTAATAATAGCCTGATTGATTTGTTTCTTAGGTGAGGAAAGAAAAAGGTAAATTATTAGAAAAATGCGATCTTTCTTTTTTTTATGTTTTATTTTTTCCATTTATTTTTATTAGTTGGAGGCTAATTACTTTACAATATTGTAGTGGTTTTTGCCGTTCATTGACATGAATCAGCCATGGATTTACATGTGTTCCCCATCCCCATCCCCCCTCCCACCTCCTTCTCCATCCCATCCCTCTGGGTCTTCCCAGTGCACCAGCCCCAAGCACTTGTCTCATGCATCCAACCTGGGCTGGTGATCTGTTTCACCCTTGATAATATACATGTTTTGATGCTGTTCTCTCAAAACATCCCACCCTCGCCTTCTCCCACAGAGTCTAAAAGTCTGTTCTGTACATCTGTGTCTCTTTTTCTGTTTTGCATATAGGGTTATCGTTACCATCTTTCTAAATTCCATATATATGTGTTAGTATACTGTGTTGGTCTTTATCTTTCTGGCTTACTTCACTCTGCAATCTTTCTTAAACATTTCATCAAATATAGCATACATAATGGAAATAATAAATTTATAATGTATAGCTTGATAAATTTTACATCCATAAAACCAACACACAAAAGAATAACAAAACATGACTGTATTCTTTCCCCCAATTATAAACACCATCATGTATTCTAACACCATGAGTTGATTTTGCCTAATTATGAGCGTTATGTAAATGAAACCATAATAGACATTCACTTGTGTCTGGTTTCTTTTATTTAATATTTTTGAGATTTTTCTAAGTTGTTGCATGTGGTTATAGTTCATTCATCTAAAATTCCTCATGGTAATACATTGTATGCATGTAGCATCATTTATATGTTCATTTTGATGTGTGAAATATTTGGCTGCTCCAGCTTTGCCTACTACAAATAGGGCTGCTAGTACATGTATTTTCATGCAAAATGTACTCATTTCTGTCGGTTTTATATATTGGAGAGAAATTCTGGAGTGGTAGCTTATATATTTATTATTTAGATCTTGTAGATACTAAATTTTCTAAAATGGTTGCATCAGTTTAAATTCTTATAGCTATGATTACTTTCGCCTGTTTTTGAACTTTTAGAATTGCACTATATACATTCATTGTAAGCATTAATGTTATTCAGATTATGTTAGTTTTTATAGTTTACTTCATTTTCTTTCATCTGAAGTATACAAAATATATGATTACTAGATAATTTATCAATTCTACTGTCAATGAAAATTTTGGTTTTGTTTGTATTATTTTGTTTTGCTCTTTCAAATAAGGCCATAGACTCCAATCAACATTTATTTTTTGTTTCCTTACAAATATGTTCAAGAGTTTCTCTGCGCTTTAAACCTGGAAGTGAAATTTATGTGTCTCATACTAATAATAATGAGTGCATGCTTATTATTATTAGGAAATCTCAAATTCCTCTGTAGTCTCATTTGACTCAAGAGCATATGTGTATTGTTCCTCCGTACCTTCAACAATGCTGTGTACTTTTAAATTCAATTTTGCCAGTTCTGTGGGTAAGAAGTGTTATATTTTCACGATAACTGTTAAGGTAAAATGCATTGATGTGGACATTGATTTATATGTGTTTTCCAAATGGCTATGGTGTTTTTTTCCAGCAAATTATATTATTTAATTTTAGATAGTGCTTCAGATAATTACCATGAAAGCAATGTTACATAAGATTTGATAATTTTGAATAATTGCAGATTAGGATAAAATATATAAATACTTGATGAAGTCTCAGGCATTAAGTATCTCATGTCTTATTCTTGAATTTTTTCTTGAAATATTCTTGAATTTATTCTTAAAAATTAACATTAAAGATATGGGGAGGGCAGTTTTCCAGTCCATGTTTATCTGTGTTGAAACTGCCAAGCATAAATAGATTTTTCGTCATAGCTCTCCTAAAAATTTAATGCATGGCTGTTTTTACCTTGAAGGAGAGGAAGGAGTGAGTCTACAATATTGTATTCATTTTCTGTGGCTGTATAGCATGTTACCACAAATGCAATAGCTTTAAGCAACATGAATCTATTCTCTTGCACTGTTGGTAGGCCTGAAGCTTGGCACCACTGATTTCTCTGCTCACCAGGTTAAATCAGGGTATGCCATCCCCTTCTAAGTTCTTTCTTTTTCTCATGTTTCCCACCTGTGCAGTGCTTAGTTGCTCAGTCGTGTCCAACTCTTTGTGACCCCATGGACTCTAGCCCGCCAGGCTCCTCTGTCCATGGGGATTCCCTAGGCAAGAATACTGGAGTGGGTTGCCATCCCGTCCAGGGGATCTTGCCAACCCAGGGATGGAACCCAGGTTCAGCACTGCAGATGCATTCCTCACTGTTTGAGCCACCAGGGAAGTCACTTCGTGTTCTCCAGACGGTCTCTTCCATTTTCAAGGCATCAGCGGCACGTTTGAATCTCTTGATTTTACTTGTCTAACCACTAGCTGGAAAATGTTCTTTGCTTTTTAGGGCTTATGTGATTAGACTCTGTGTGTGTGTGTGTGTGTGTGTGCTCAGTCACTCAGTCATGTCAAGCTCTTTGCAACCCCATGGACTGTAGCCTGCCAGACTCCTCTGTCCCTGGAATTATCCAGGCAAGAGTACTGGAGTGGGTTACCATTTCCTCCAGGGATCTTCTCAAACCAGGGATTGAATTCACATCTCCTGTATCTCCTGCATTGGCAGGCGGATTCTTTACCACTGAGCCACCTGGAAAGCCCTGTGATTAGATTCAGTTCAGTTCAGTTCGGTTCAGTTGCTCAGTCATGTCCGACTCGTTGCGACCCCATGAACCACAGCACACCAGGCCTCCCTGTCCATCACCAACTCCCAGAGTTTACTCAAACTCATGCCCATCGAGTCGGTGATGCCATCCAGCCATCTCATCCTCTGTCGTCCCCTTCTCCTCCTGCCCCCAATCCCTCACAGCCTCAGGGTCTTTTCCAATGAGTCAGCTCTTCGCATGAGGTGGCCAAAGTATTGGAGTTTCAGCTTCAGCATCAGTCCTTCCAATGAACACCCAGGACTGATCTCCTTTAGGATGGACTGGTTGGATCTCCTTGCACTCCAAGGGACTCTCAAGAGTCTTCTCCAACACCACAGTTCAAAAGCATCAATTTTTCGGTGCTCAGCTTTCTTCACAGTCCAATTCTCACATCCATACATGACCGCTGGAAAAACCATAGCCTTGACCAGATGGACCTTTGTTGGCAAAGTAATGTCTCTGCTTTTTAATATGCTATCTAGGTTGGTCATAACTTTCCTTCCAAGGAGTAAGCGTCTTTTAATAACATGGCTGCAGTCACCATCTGCAGTGATTTTGGAATCCCCAAAAATAAAGTCTGCCACTCTTTCCACTGTTTCCTCAACTATTTGCCATGAAGTGATGGGACCAGATGCCATGATCTTAGTTTTCTGAATGTTGAGCTTTAAGCCAGCTTTTTCACTTTCCTCTTTCACTTTCATCAAAAGGCTCTTTAGTTCCTCTTTACTTTCTACCATAAGGGTGATTTCATTAGATTGAAAGTGAAAGTGAAAGTCGCTCAGTCATGTCTGACTCTTTGCGACCCCATGGAGCCCATGGAATTCTCTAGGCCAGAATAGTGGAGTGGGTAGCCTTTCCCTTCAGACCCACCTAAATAATCTCTTTTGCCATATAAGTTAACATGATCATAGATGTGACACCTAGTGTGATTTATCTAACAAATTGACCTAAGAAATCTCATACCTTTCACCAACACAGTACTGTAAAGAAATTATCCCTCAACTAAAAATAAATAAATTAAAAAAACTTAAGCCAAAAAAATTATGCTGACAAAAATATGCATATATAAATTAGGCAGGGGCGTACTGACCTGATATGATTGAACATAAAGTATAGAAAAGGCAACCTGTTTAAATATTAACCTTCCTTCTTTTCCCACTTCCTTTCCATCTGACCTGATATAATCTATGAATTCTGTCTACTTGGTTTTGAGGCATTCATTTATTGAATTGCATATGAAGAATAAACCACACTATATATCATAAAGTATATAAGTAAGAAAATTCATATCACTTTAAGTATTGCATTAGTGCAAAACAAGGGCAACATCAAACATTCGGTTCAGTTCAGTTCAGTCACTCAGTTGTGTCCAACTCTTTGTGACCCCATGAACCGCAGCACACCAGGCCTCCCTATCCATCACCAGCTGCCTGAGTCTACCCAAACCTATGTCCATTGAGTTGGTGATGCCATCCATCCATCTCATCCTCTGTCATCCCCTTCTCCTCCTGCCCTCAATCTTTCCCAGCATCAGAGTCTTCTCAGATGAGTCAGTTCTTCACATCAGGTGGTCAAAGTATTGGAGTTTTAGCTTCATCAGTCCTTCCAATGAACACCCAGGACTGATCTCCTTTAGGATGGACTGGCTGGATCTCCTTACAGTCCAAGGGACTCTCAGGTGTCTTCTTCAGCACCACAGTTCGGAAGCATCAATTCTTTGGCAGTCAGCTTTCTTTACAGTCTAACTCTTACATCCATATATGACTACTGGAAAAACCAAAGCCTTGACTAGACGGATCTTTGTTGACAAAGTAATGTCTCTGCTTTTTAATATGCTGTCTAGGTTGGTCATAACTTTCCTTCCAAGCAGTAAGCGTCTTTTAATTTCATGGCTGTAATCACCATCTGCAGTGATTTTGGAGCCCGAAAAAACAAAAATTAGCTATCCAAATAATCTATTTGAAGTGTGACCCTGTTGTTATTGTCAAAACAAAAATTAAAATTAATTTACCAACTTAAATTGAGCAGTATTTTTTTGAGCACCATATATGTACCAGATCCATAGTTAAGTATTAAGATTGTAAATATTACACTTGTCTCAGTCCGGCTGGACACAAGGACATCCATGCAAATGTAAGTAATATGTAGCATTCAGCTTTCAGTTGGGATTCCCTCGTAGCTCAGTAGGTAAAAATCCACCTGCAATGCAAGAGATTGGGAAAATACCCTGGAGAAGGAAATGGCAACCCACTTCAGAATTCTTGCCTGGAGAATCCCATGGACAGAGGAGCCTGGCACAGTGCAGTTCATGGGGTCACAAGAGTCAGACACGACTTAGTGACTAAACCACCACAGCTTCCAGTTTGATTTTTACCTCCTTTCTCATACTTTCTCCTTTCTTGATATTCCATATAGCTTTACTTGCTAGAATATTAAACAATATGTATTTGTGAATGGAACAAAGTTTATTTCATTTGGGTCCTTATAATTGGACTTATTCATCAACATTTTTATCTGTTGGTTTTAAGTACTGATACTAAAAGGAATTTTACTTTTTAATTCAAGAATATCTCACTACCCTTATAATACACAGTATATTTTAATTTTTAATAATTAGGTGAAGTTTAATGAAGTTTGAAATTACTTATAAATAACCATAAAGACAGCAGTTGAAATTGAGCATGTAAACTACTGACAGTAATTACTGAAGTGAAACCCTGAAGCATGAACTGGAAATATACCAAATTTTTTTTAAAGCTTGAATATGTACACTTTCCTGTTTTCTTCTAAAACAGCTTTGAACTCAAACAAGATTGAATAGAGGAAAGGTTTCATAATCTAACATGTAACATCTATTTTTATATCCCTATAACATCTTGGTTCAATGGAACACTAGGGAAATAGATAATATTCTCTCTTTCAATCCAGGAGGAGCTAAACACAACAAAAACACATACTATTTATTTTATCTGGAAGAAGATTTATGGTATAACTCTCTTCTCTCCCCTTATTCCATGTGTATTTTCTAATAAAATCATAAAGTGAAATTTCTTTATTTCATCACAATAAGCTTTGTTAAATTTGTTCAGCTTATTTTCATCTCTGCTTTTATTGTTTGGACTTGGATCGATTTCTAAAAGTTTTTGAAATTAAAAAAAGTATATTGTGCAGTGTTTAAAATATAGTTTGCTACTTTGGTTTGTTTGCATTTTAACCGATGAGTCCCTAAAGAATTTTTTCCTAGCTTGCTCTTTTGAAAGATGTGAAGTTCATTGGAGTAGTAATCTCACCAGCCACAGGTTTCAAAACTTCTGAAAATGTCAGGACAACTAATTAGAACAATTCTGTCATCCCTTACTGGAAACTACCTTACTCTTGCTTAGTGGATTTAGTTGTGTCTGACTCTGCAACCCTATGGACTGGAGACCACCAGGCTCCTCTGTCCATGGGATTTCCCAGGCAGGAACACTGGAGTGGGTTACCCTGCCCTCCTCCAGGGGATCTTTCCTACTCAAGGATCAAACCCATGTCTCCTGTGCCTTCTGCATTGCAGGCGGATTCTTTCTTTACCCACTAAACCACCTGGGAAGCCTAGAAACTACCTTAGTTAGTTTAAAATTATATGATATGAAGAATTGACTATAGACAAGAAAAAAAAAACAGACCGTGGAAATTGTTGCAGACTTTATTTTGAGATGCACCCAATAGCCACACAGTAAAATTGCCATGTGTTTTGTGATGTCAGTTAATTAGAAGGCAATCAATATTTTTAGACAAGATTCATAAAATCATATTTGTCACATAATGTTCTTCATTAACTATTTCTGCAAGTTTTTCTTGAGAATGATGATTCAGAAAAGTAAGAGATAAGGGAATATTCCTATTCAGAAATCTTTTACACCCAACTGGAACAATTTAGTTAAAATTTGTTTATTGCAAATGATTGGCAAATAACTATAACTGTTGAAGAAAATATATTAAATGAAACTAAATATGGTTGATATGAAACTCTATTTTCTATTATAGGCTCTTTATGGTCCTAGAGGAAGAGTTTGGGAGTTATTACTTCATACTTAGTTTTCCATTCCCTCATTTGTTCCTTCTCATGGGGAGAGGAATAATTTATCTGATTGTCAAACTGAGAAGAGACTAACATTTCCTGAGCCACACAAAGCCAAAAATACATAACTATAGAAAGTTATATGGTATCTAGACAACACAGTCTGTAGTCGACATTCTCTCTTTACTTTATTCTCCCCCTCTCTTCATTTCATGGGTTATAAGATGGCATCCATTGTTGTTTGGATCCTTAAGCTAAGTGTAGCAAGCATAGTACTAAAGATGATAAAATTTCTTCATCTGTACTGACTTTTTTAAGATGAGAAAATTTATTACAAATATTTCATATTGAGTACAAAGTCAAAGTGTAAATATTATCAACTGCTATTTCAAGTTGGTTTGGCAGCTTTTGATCCAAAAAAAGCATTTAACTAAAAAAATCACTTGTTTTGATGAATTGGTATTTTTGGGTTATCCAGGAATTTTCCTCTCTCAGACAAGTCATTACTTTATAAAGTGAAATTCTGTATTTTACTTTTCTAATTGACTGAGACATTTGAGTGAAAGGTATAAGATGATAAAAGATCCTGTAAAGTCACGCGAGACAAAGACTTATTATTAATGAGAGAGTGGGGCCTCCCCTCAAACATTTGAGTTTATATATATTTTTAAATACCAGAGTACATGGGAGTAGATAAACTGAATAATCATGGATGGACAGAGAACAGAGCTTAATTCCCATATACAGTAGTGATTTATTATGAATCTAACATCTGTCAACATAGGTGATATTATTTATCTGAGATGTGACTACATTCCTAAAATGGAAATTTTAAAGACAAGTTACAAGATGTCTGAGAAAAAGCAAAAACAAGACTGAATAATTTTTGCTTTGTTTGTTTCATTATTGTTAGTTTTTATTCTTTCTTTCTTTCTTTTTTCCTCATTGGGTGACTTTATTTGTTTATTTATTTTTTTAAATTCATTTTTATTAGTTGGAGGCTAGTTACTTTACAGTATTGTAGTGGTTTTTGCCATACATTGACATGAATCAGCCATGGATTTACATGTGTTCCCCATCCTGATCCCCCCTCCCGCCTCCCTCCCCATCCCATCCCTCAAAGGAAACTATAAGCAAGGTGAAAAGAAGCCTTTAGAATGGGAGAAAATAATAGCAAACGAAGCAACAAAGGATTAATCTCAAAAATATACAAGCAACTGTTGTTAATCAGAACTTGTTTTTAGTCAAGGCTATGGCTTTTCCAGTGGTCATGTATGGATGTGAGAGTTGGACTGTGAAGAAAGCTGAGCGCCAAAGAGTTGATGCTTTTGAACTGTGGTGTTGGAGGAGACTCTTGAGAGTCCCTTGGACTGCAAGGAGATCCAACCAGTCCATCCTAAAGGAGATCAGTCCTGGGTGTTCATTGGAAGGACTGATGTTGAAGCTAAAACTCCAATACTTTGGCCACCTCATGTGAAGAGTTGACTCATTGGAAAAGACCCTGATGCTGTGAGGGATTGGGGGGCAGGAGAAGAAGGGGACGACAGAGGATGAGATGGCTGGATGGCATCACCGACTCGATGGGCATGAGTTTGAGTAAACTCTGGGAGTTGGTGATGGACAGGGAGGCCTGGCGTGCTGCGGTTCATGGGGTCACAAAGAGTCGGACACGACTGAACAACTGAACTGAACTGAATTATCATATACTGCTCCTTTTGCCCAAAGGGACAGTGCCTTATGATTATATTATAATGGATCATTTATGGTCAGCTAAATCTTTGACATACCACTTGACTTCTCTAGTTATTTTCTTCAAATGACTTGAGTTAAGCCGTTGATTGTTCTTGATATATGTAACTGATTTTTCTGATGTTTTAAAGATCTTAACTTAGTTGGCATATTTGTGTTTCTTCAAATAAAGTATTTTTCACATAGGCATCACTAATTTTTAACAAGTTGTTCTTTTCTGGACTGATACTCCCTGGTATGGTTTCATAAGTCCTGTGGTATTTGCAATTTCATATTCACGCAGTAATAGTATGCTCTATAACAAAGAGATTTAAAGTGAAACAAGAATGTATTGGATATTTTTCACTATATATGTTTAGTAGCAGAAATAATATAACCAGTAATATCTTGTGAATTTTTGAGTTGAGACTCTTATTTACCAGTGTGTAATAAAATACACCTAGGAGATATTATAAACATGCCTAATGGAATGGATATTTAACAGAGCTATATCTTAATCATTATCCTTGTAAACACACATTGCAAACACAGAGAGCCCAGAATGAGTACTATTAATAAATCATGGATTTTTAATTAAGTTAAAATAATTAATTGCATCTGTTTTCATTGTTCTCCAAGATATAATAGTATATAAATATCTCAGTGAGTAGACTTTCTTGATAATGATTTCTTCCTTAGAAATTATGAAAAGCTTTTTTATGATGTTCATAAAATACTTTGCATCGTATCTGAAACAGAGACAGTACCCACTAAATAGGTCAATACTAGGATTACTATTTCATTAAAAGTAATAACTTAAACATTAGGCTGTATAAAAGCCTTAAATTTTCTTAATTCTCATTCAGACCTACTTGTATATCCATAGTGCAAAAGCATGGATAGATGTTAAATTTGTTGTTGTTCAGGTGCTAAGTCATGTCCAGTGCTTTGAGACCTCACAGACCTCAGCACGCCAGGCTTCTGTCCTCCATTATCTCCCAGAGTTTGCTCAAATTTATGTCCTTTGAGCCAGTGATGGTATCTAACCATCTCATCCTCTGTCGTCCCCTCTCCTTTTGCCTTCAGTCTTTCCTAGCATCAGGGTTTTTTTCCAAAGAGTTGGCTCTTCACATCAGGTGGCCTTAGTGTTGGAACTTCAGCTTCAGCAATAGTCCTTCTAATGAATATTCAAGGTAGATTTCCTTTAAGATTGAATGGTTTGATCTTGCAGACCAAGGGACTCTCAAGTGTCTTCTCTAGCACCACAATTCAAAGGCATCAATTCTTCATTGCTTAGTCTTCTTTATGGTCCAACTCTCACATCTGTACATGACTGCTGGAAAAACCATAGCTTTGACCATACAGTCCTTTTCAGCAAATTCATGACTCTGCTTTTTAATACACTGTCTAGATTTATCACAGCTTCCCTTCCAAGGAAGAAGTGTCTTTTATTTCATGGCTGTAGTCATCATTCACAGTGATTTTGGAACCCAAGAAAATAAAATCTGTCACTGCTTCTATTTTTTCCCCCTTCTATTTTGCCGTGAAGTGATGGGACTGGATACCATAATCTTAGTTTTTTTAATGTTGAGTTTCACGCCAGGTTTTTCACTCTCCTTTCTCATCTCCATCAAGAGACTGTTTAGTTTTTCTTTACTTTTTTCCGTTATAATGGTGGTATCTGCATATCTGAGGTTGTTGATATTTCTCCCAGCAATCTTGATTCCAACTTGTGATTCATCAGCCATTTTGTGTGATGTACTCTGCGTATGAGTAAAATAAGCAAGCAGGCTTCTCAGGAGGCAGATAAGGTGATCTGGTATTCCTATCTCTTTAAGAATTTTCCACAGTTTGTTGTAGTTCACATAGTCAAAGGCTTTAGCATAGTCAGTGAAACAGAAATAGATGTTTTTCCGAAACTCCCTTGCTTTCTCCATGATCCAGTTAATGTTGGCAATTTGATCTCTGGTTCCTCTGCCTTTTCTAAACCCAGCTTATACATCTGGATGTTCTCTGTTCATGTACTGATGAAACCTAACGTGAAGGATTTTGAGCATTACCTTGCTGGCATGTGAAATGAGTACAATTGTGTGGTAGTTTGAACATTCTTTGGCAAAGCCCTTATTTGGAACTGGAATGAAAACTGATCTTTTGCCATCTTGTGGCCACTGCTAAGTTTTCTGAATTTGCTGGCATATTGAGTGTAACACTTTAACAGCATCATCTTTTAGGATTTGAAATAGCTCAGCTGGAATTACATCACCTCCGCTAGTTTTGTTCATAGTAATGCTTCCTAAGGCCCACTTGACTTCACACTCCAGGCTGTCTGGCTCTAGGTAAGAGACCACACTATCTTGGTTATCTGGGTCATTAAGACCTTTTTTGTATTGTTCTGTGTATTCTTGCCACCTCTTTATCTCTTCTACTTCTGTTAGGTCCTTATCACTCCCATCCTTGCATGAAATGTTCTGTTGATATCTTTTCTTGAAGAGATCTATAGTCTTTGCCTTTTTATTGTTTTCCTCTGTTGTTCATGTAGGAAGGCTTTCTTGTCTATCCTTGTTATTCTCTGGCACTCTGCATTCAGTTGGGTATGCTGCTGCTGCTGCTGCTAAGTTACTTCAGTTGTGTCTGACTCTGTGTGATCCCATAGACGGCAGCCCACCAGGCTCCCCTGTCCCTGGAATTCTCCAGGCAAGAACACTGGAGTGGGTTGCCATTTCCTTCTCCAATGTGTGAAAGTGAAGTCGCTCAGTCGTGTCCAACTCTTAGCGACCCCATGGACCACAGCCTACCAGGCTCCTCCATCCATGGGATTTTCCAGGCAAGAGTACTGGAGTGGGGTGCCATTGCCTTCTCCGCAGTTGGGTATATCTTTTCCTTTTTCCTTTGTCTTTCTCTTCTCTTCTTTTCTCAGCTATTTGTAAGGCCTTCTCAATCACTTTCCTTCTTGATTTCTTTTTTATTTTGGATGTTTTTGATCACCACCTCCTGTACAGTGTTAGAAACTTCTGTCCACAGTTTTTCAGGAACTCTGTCTACCAGATCTAATCCCTTGAAACTATTTGTCACCTCCACTGTATAATCATAAGGGATTTCTGATATAGGTCATACCTGAATGGCCTAGTGGTTTTTCCTTCTTTTTTCAATTTAAACCTTAATTGTGCAATAAGGAGTTCATTATCTGAGCCACAGTCAGCTCTAGGGCGTCTTTTTGCTGACTATATCAATTTTCCACCATCTCTGGCTGCAAAGAACATAATCTGATTTCAGTATTGACCATCTGGTGATGTCCATGTGGAGAGTTGTCTCTTGGGTTATTGGAAAAGTATGTTTTCTATGACCAGCATGTTCTCTTGACAAAACTCTGTTAGCCTTTTCCTTACTTTACTTTGTACTCCAGGGCCAAACTTGCCTGTTATTCTGTGTACCTCTTGACTTCCTGTTTTTGTATTCCAATCCCCTGTGGTAAAAAGGACATCTGTTTTTGGTGTTAGTTAAATAAGGTCTTGTAGGTCTTCACAGAACTAGTCAACTTCAGCTTCTTCAGCATTAGTGGTTGGGGCATAGTCTTGGATTATTTGATGTTGAATGGTTTTCCTTGGAAACTTAACTGAGATCATTCTGTTGTTTGTGAGATTGCACCCAAGTGATGCAGTGGACTCCTTTTTGACTAGATGTTAAATACAAAATAAATATAATTGTAATTTAAACCTCACAGTCTAAATTTCACTTTAATATTTTGCATGAAGAAATAAATGCCCGTCCTCAATAAAGATACCAGACATCTTCTATTTTAGCAGATATATATATATACATATATATATATATATATATATGGATTTTTAAAAAATAATAGGCTTATTTCTAGAGCCAATTTTAGGTTTATAGAAACATTGAGCAGAAAGAACACAGAATTCTCATATACTCCCTTCTCCTCATTCCTGCCAAATTTCTCTTTTAATTAATATCTTGCTTTGGTGTGGTACATGTGTTCCATTGATGAACCATTATCAGTGGTTTCTATTGTTAGCTAAAGTCCATAGTTTGCATTAGAATTCACTGTTTTATTTTTATTTTTTAATTGAAGTAGAGTTGATTTACAATTTTTTTTTTAAATTTCTGCTATACTGCAAAGTGATTCAATTATACATGAAAGTGAAAGTGAAGCTGCTCAGTCGTGTCCGACTCTTTGTGACCCCATGGGCTATAGCCTACCAGGTTTCTCCGTCCATGGGATTTTCCAGGTGAGAATACTGGAGTGGGTTGCCATTTCCTTTTCCAGGAGCTCTTCCCGACCCAGGGATTGAACCCAGGTCTCCCACATTGTAGGCAGATGCTTTACCGTCTGAGCCATCAGGGAAGTCACACACACACACATACACATGTATATAATGGATTTAATTTGTACCTGACTGTCCTAGTGGTTTTCTTTAGTTTAAGCCTGAATTCTCCTGTGAAGAGCTGATGATCTGTGCCACAGTCAGCTGTACAACAACAATATATTTACATTCTTTTTCATACTCTTTTCCATTATGGTTCATCACAGGATATTGAATATTGTTCCCTGTGCTATATAGTAGTAGCTTGTTGTTTATCCATTCTCTGTATTTTGCATCTGCTAACCCCAAACTCCGACTCCATCCCTCCCCCAACCCTCCTGTCCATTAGCGACCACGAGTCTGTTCTCTGTGTCTGTAGCCTTCATTCTTTGTGTTTTGACAAATTCATAATATCATGCTTCTACCGCTAGAGTATCCTGCAGAACGTTTCCTCACCCTGTGTATAAAGTTTGATTCTGATTGAATGCTTAGCACCTTGTTTTGTATAATCAGTTGAGTCTTTCTTAATTTCTTTTATGTTTCTTACTTTGTACTAAAATATATATATATATATATATTAGAAATTTTCAAATGTATAGGAATTCTGTCTGCTGGGGCTTCTCCATACTTAACTGTGGTTACCTATCAGCAGTATATATCTGTAATTTTTTAGTCATATTGAAAATTGTATAGGGTCATACATAAGTTTAAAAGTTATGTGAAGGAGATTATGCTTCTGAATATTAAGAAAGCTCAGATAACAAAAATTACACAATTGATTTCATTAATATAATTCCATATTCATAAAATCATAATAACTCAGCATAATAGCAGAAATATCAACTATACATTAAGGAATTAGTATTTTCTAGTTATTGTGGTGGGGTTTTACAAGTTTTACTTAAGGCTGTCACCATCCTGCAGGTTGTGTTTCCAAAATTTGCAGATAAGAAAACCAGTGCTTATAAGCTTTATGTAATTCATCTAAAGTCACATAAAAAACTAAAATTCAAACTGTAATATGCCTAATTTCAGAGCTTCTGAAGTTCACATTATACCATAAAAGCATTATTTTTATATTAAAACATAAGATGAAAAGAAAAAGACATGCGGGGAGAGGAGGATAAGAAAAAGAATAGCCAAAAAGAAAGAGAGGAAGAATAGGACAAAGGATGGTTAAAAAAGAGGAGGAGGTAGAAGTACAAGAAGCCTCATTATTCACACCAGTTATACCTGTCTCATTTCAGAAAGATCTTTGACTTTGTGTTTATAGAAATGGTCTGAATATATAAACTCCCTTAGTGTATTCATTATTTGCATTGTCTTTGAAAATGCTTCCCAATAACCTAAGGAAATTTGATTGACTTTCCCTTCAACGCAGCCTGCATGGTAACCAGAGCTCTTAGTAGTACTTCTCATAAAACTTTATTTTTTATTTCGCGGGGTGGGGGGGGAGAGTTCTTTAAACTATTAAATGATATTTTCGTAAAATCTTTTAAAAATGTTACTCTGTGTCCTTTCTTTTCCCTCCCTTACTGAGCTCTCTTGTGTAAAGTATCTGTAACTTGTCCTTTGGGACAGTTTTTTTGAAGGTCTCACAGGGAATACACAGTATTTATTTACTATATGAATTGTATTGTGTTTAAACATTTTAGCAATATCACTTAATAACTTGCTTGAACTGTAATAAAATGGGTGAGGAAAAATGGTTTCTCGAACTTTATTTTTAAAGTTTTTTCACCTGTTAAATATATAAATGTAGATTTAGCACTTTAAAGAATATATGATGCTTCTCGTTGAAATATACATATATTTATCTATATACATGTGTAAATATATATGTACATATACATACAACAATTAGTGTTTAGTATTGAATACTATTCATAAAAGCACTATTAAAAATGTTAGGGTCATAAAAGCTTTAGCTAAAATATAAGCACAGTCGGGTGTTTGGAGACTAGACTTGATTGAATTACAGTAGGAGAACCACTTTTCTGAAGGTTACATTCTATGAGCTGTTATCAGTGGCTTTTTAGGATAACACATATCAGAAGCATCAAAGTCATCTTCATAGTATAATTTACAGAATGGCCTGGGGAAATCTACAGCAAACATAATGACAGAGACAACCACCACACAGAAGGAAAAAAAGAACAGATTTGCTAGTGTATTATTTGCTAGTAGATCTTATGTCTTTTGGGCTTCCCTGGTAGCTCATCCAGTAAAGAATCCATCTGCAATGTAGCAGACCCCGGTTCGATTCCTCAGTCGAAAAGATTCCCTGGAGAAAGAATAGGCTACCCATACCAGTATTCTGAGGTTTCCCTGGTGGCTCAGATGGTAAAGAATCTGCTTGCAATGTGGGAGACCTGGGTTCTATTCTTGGGTTGGGAAGTTCCCTTGGAGGAGGGCATGGCAACCTACTCCAGTATTCTTGCCTGGAGAATCCCATGGACAGAGAAGCCTGACAGGCTACAGCCCTTGGGGTTGCGAAGAGTAGGACATGACTGAGCGTCTAAGCATACACACATTTATATCTTTCAGAGGTTTTCACTTCTTTTCCCACTTTCCTTTATTGACCTCTAACTGGTTTCCATTTCCAGCAAGCCTTGCTTACCAATGCCAGTAGCCTTACTTTTATCACTCAAGCTTAAATGTTTAAATTATTCTCTCAAAGCATTTCAGAATTTGAAGAAATGTTTTCTATGGGCAGAATTTTGATATTCTCTTTTTTTCAGTGCATTTAATTAAGTATGGGTTTGGCACTGACTAAGGTGGAGATATGTAAAGGTAAACGAGGCCCTCATGGAGCTTAGTACATGAGAATGCAATGGTGATGGAGTTTATTCCATGATAATGAAGAAAAAAATGTGAAAAAGAATATAACAGAAAAGTGAAGTATCAAAGCATAATGCATTTAATAAGATTAAATATTGTTTTCTGGAATTTTATTCCAGTTTGTATGTATGTGTTCTGTGTTACAGTAATAAAACAATAGTCATACTGTGGGTCATCTTGGAAGCATTTGAATGTCACAAGTTACCTGGATGAAGGTTGTTGCTCCTGATTAGAGAAAGCACAGTGTAAAGTTACTTAGACTCTACTGCTAGGAGGCAAGACTAGAATGGCTCACAGACATGCCGTAGCAGAGAATAATTCTTATTACTCTTCAATATTATTAAAAGACTATGGCTTCTCTTTGAATTTTAAATACATTATTATTTGATAGTTCATGTCTTTCCTGTTGGTGGCACTATGCACATAGGAGTTAAGTAAAATTTATGAGGGAAACCACTTTATTTATAGCTACAAATTCACCACTTGAATGATGCCTGTCTTGTGGAAAATTTCAGGGTAGCGCTTTATGCCTCTCAGACCATAATATTCTTATCTTTTCTAAAGTACATTCCTATAGTATCTTTTATTTAATACTGAAAATTTAGAGATTCCTCTGAATTCAACTGAACTTCTTTTAAAAAGTACTGATTTCTAATTGCTTTATTTCTTATCAATTTTTGGTGAAAAATAATCATTGTCTGGTATTTTAGGCTTCTACTTATGACAAGGTCTATCATAACAGTAGCTAACAACAATGATGAGACAATCCTTAAATCAATGAAGAAACATTAACTTTGTGATTCATTTGGGTGCTTTATTGATTCCCTTATATTGTGTTCAATTCATGATATATTTTTGTATAATAATAAGGAGCCTATACATTGGAAACAGGATTGGAGGGAGGGAAGAAAACAGTGTCAGAAGATGCTTTCCAGAATCTCAAAGTCTTTGAATGAATAGGTAATCTTCAGTTAGATCAAACGGGGTAAAGGAAATTGACCTGGTGAAGCTAATTCAAATGATGATGTAACCCTGAAATTCATGCAAAAAGAAGCAAGCATTTATATAGTATGAGAAGTCATTTCAAATGGACATTGTTCTAAAATGAAGGATTTATGCTGTTAACATTACTCATTACAAATGATGTTACTCATTACAAATGATGTTTGATTGTGAATGTCTGCTGTTGGACCTTAAAACAATACATATGTATACATATATTATCAATATTGTGTTAGGTTTACTGCCAAATAAAAACAAGCATATTGTTCATAAGCTGAGGATCACTATCATTAACAGGTTATAGGAAGCACAAGTTTCTTCAATCTTTTGTTACCATAATCATTTCAGTCTGTAGCAAACCATTTATAAATTTTCTTTGGCTTTTAATAAAGTCAGTTGGCTCATGTAAACAGAATATTTTTCAAGAACCAAGTTGCTTTAAATGCAAAGAAAAGAAACTCTCACTTAAAACCTGCTTATGTCAGCAAGGCAAGTGAGCATCACAGATAAGACACTAAACCATTCGCCCTCCCCCCACAAAAAATCAGGTATTGTTATGTGCTACCAAAGCTGTTCCTTGTAATCCTTCAGCATAATTATATACCCTCTTCATGTTAATATCAAGGTCACCATGTTACAAATCATGAAAACCTAGGGGCATACCTATATTTAATTATACATTATTCTATTTTCTTGAATATGATATTGAAATATAATTTGGCTATAATTATATCAACTCATTGTTATATCCTGCAAAGTGATCTTAGTTCCTAAGTTCACAATAATTAATTTGACCAAGAAATTAATGGTAAGATACATGCTCATGTTTGATAAAATGGAAATGGTACTAGCATGATTTTGAATAGGCCACCAGCGAAGTCCTTCAGCAAAATAACAGGTTAGATAATGTTAGATTTTGATCCTCTTCCCAAAGTATGTTTAGATGTCAATTTAATATCTGCTTTGTTCAATATAGTTATATTTAATGAAAATGTACTGAATTCTACTATCTTTAATTGCCATCCTGAAGATAAATTCATTACTTAATTTTATATTCTTTTTACTGCCCCCATTTTTCATTAATACTTTTTACTCAAAGAAAAATTGTGAGGAAAGTACACACACTCACAGCCTAGCCGACCATCATCATATCATCCCAGAATGTTTACTTTTGCAATTAATGAAGCTACACTGATATATCATTATCATCCAGGGCTCATAGTTTATATTCTATGGGATTGATAAAAGTATAATGACATGTATACACCATTATAACACCATGCAGAGTGTTTTCGCTGTCCTAAAAGCCTGTGTTCCCCCTCTTTTTCCCTACCTGTGAACTTCTAACAAACCCTGACATTTTTTCTGTCTCCATAGTATTTGCCTTTTCTGAAATGTCAAATAATTGGAATCATACAGTAGGTAGGCTTCTTGCATTGACTTCTTTAACTAGTAATGTGCATGTAAGTTTCCTCTATGTCTTTTCCTGACTTGATTGTTCTTTTTAGTGCTGAACAATATTCCATTGTCTTGGTGGATTACACTGTTCACTTACTGAAGGACATCTTGATTGCCTTCAAGTTTTGGCAATTATAAGTAAAGTTGCTATAAACATTGGTGTGCAGGTTTTTGTGTGGACATACATTTTCCGCTCCTTTTGATATATTACCAAGGAGCATGATCATATGGTAAGAGTATATTTAGTGTTATAAGGAAGTAACCAAACTGTCTTCAAAAGTGGCTGTACCATTTTGCATTCCCACCAGTGACAAGTGAGAGTTCTTATTGTTCCACATCCTTGCCACATTTAGTGTTGTCTGTGTTCTGGAATTTGGTTGTTCTATTGAGTGTGTAGTGGTATTTTATTGTCTTAATCTGCAACTCCCTAATGATATATGATTTTGAGCATATGTAATTTTATGTTCTTAATGTGCTTATTGGATATCTGTATACTATCTTGGGTAAAGTTTTCAAACCTTTTTCTCATTTTGAAATATAGTTATTAATTTTTATTGTTGAATTTTAAGAGATCTTTGTGCATTTTGGATAATGGCTCTTTATCAGATATACCTTTTGGAGATATTTTTCAGCCAGCCTGTGGCTTAACTTCTGGTTCTCTTTACTTCAGTATTTTTAGGGAAACAAAATCCTGCTGGGTGACAAAACATTATCAGTATGGGGCAGTGAGGGAGGAGGGAGAGGTGATGAGGAGGGATATTATTGAGGACTGACTTTCTCAATTACAGTTCCATCCTATTCCAATTAAAGATACTGAAAAGTTAAAAATGGCATTTTTTAAGATTCCATTTCAGCTAGGATTTGCTGTGCAAACTTGGTCCATTAAGAAAATGCACTCACATGAGCTTCAAAGGTGAAAGTGAATCAGAGGAAACTTCTGTAGTGGCTGAAGTTAGCAATGAGAGCTGATTGGACGTTTACATCCACTGACAGCAGCTGAGTCCTGCACGTGAGTGTCAGTTCACCTCTTGGTTGGACATGACATTTGTGGGACAATAGGGTTGGCGGCAGCAGCACCTTCCTGATGGCCACATCTCAGCTGCTGGAGGGGGCTCACCTCAACTTATTGGTCCCGTGTTAAGCCCTGAGGTCCTTCTGATAATTTCATAAGTACCTAATACCTGGCATTAATTCTCTTGATGCCCCTCCAATACTTTTGTGTCTTATACCTGGTAATGACTAGTTAATCATTTCTTTTTGAAGTAACTTATTTTTTTGTACTGGGCACTCTTTAATTATTAAATTATGTATAATAGTTGTGAAGTCACTCAGTCGTGTCTGACTCTTTGCCACCCCATGGGCTGTAGCCTCCATCCATGGGATTTTCCAGGCAAGAGTACTGGAGTGGGTTTCCATTTCCTTCTCCAGAGGATCTTCTCGACCCAGGGATCGAATCCAGGTCTCCCACATTGTAAGCAGACGCTTTACCGTCTGAGCCACCAGGGAAGTCTAATAGTTAAATATATAGTTAAATAGTTAAATAATAGATAAAATACAGACATCTCAATATGCTTGTGAATCTCCCATACATTATTAACTTGGAGATTTTATTGTATGGGAGAAAAATGTTTGTTTTAAAGGAACTTAGAGTCTATTTGGAAAGTTAAGATGTGACTTAAAAACATTAAGTCACAAAACAAGATGAAATAAGGTGTTAAAATTCCAGATTAGAAAATTTTTTAGAATTAATTACAAAACTGGGAGGAAGTTTGTGTTGCTAGGTGGCTAGAACATGCCTTTCTGTGAGGACTAGCTGCTCTGTAATATTGTCTCATTATCTTGACCTTTAGAAAAATGCCAGAATGCCAAAAGAGAGTCATGGTGTATAGTTATCAGCATGAGCAAAAACAATCCCAAATATCAATCTGTATTCTTGACTTTTTCAGTCCCAGTGTTGGTTTCCTAATTGCTCTGTCCACATCTGGTTATGATATTCTATTTGACATCCCCTACTCTAACTCACATTGGTCATAGCAAACACCCTCTTCCACAACACAAGAGAAGACTCTACACATGGACATCACCAGATGGTCAACACCGAAATCAGACTGATTATATTCTTTGCAGCCACAGATGGAGAAGCTCTATACAGTCAGCAAAAACAAGACCAGGATCTGACTGTGGCTCAGATCATGAACTCCTTATTGCCAAATTCAGACTTAAATTGGAGAAAGTAGGGAAAACCACTAGACCATTCAGGTATGACCTAAATCAAATCCCTTATGACTATACAGTGGAAGTGAGAAATAGATTTAAAGGACTAGATCTGATAGACAGAGTGCCTGATGAACTATGGACGGAGGTTTGTGACATTGTACAGGAGGCAGGGATCAAGACCATCTCCATGGAAAAGAAACACAAAAAGGCAAAATGGTTGTCTGAGGAGGCCTTACAAATAGCTGTGAAAAGAAAAGAAGCGAAAAGCAAAGGAGAAAAGGAAAGATATTTCCATTTGAATGCAGAGTTCCAAAGAATAGCCAGGAGAGTTAAGAAAGCCTTCCTCAGTGATCAATGCAAAGAAATAGAGGAAAACAACAGAATGGGAAAGGCTAGAGATCTCTTCAAGAAAATTAGAGACACCAAGGGAACATTTCATGCAAAGATGAGTTCGATAAAGGACAGAAATGGTATGGACCTAACAGAAACAGAAGATATTAAGAAGAGGTGGCAAGAATACACAAAAGAACTGTACAAAAAAGATCTTCACGACCCAGATAATCACGATGGTGTGATCACTGGCCTAGAGCCAGACATCCTGGAATGTGAAGTCAAGTGGGTCTTAGAAAGCATCACTACAAACAAAGCTAGTGGAGGTGATGGAATTACAGTTGAGCTATTTCAAATCCTGAAAGATAATGCTGTGAAAGTGCTGTACTCAATATGCCAGCAAATTTGGAAAACTCAGCAGTGGCCACAGGACTGGAAAAGGTCAGTTTTCATTCCAATCCCAAAGAAAGGCAATGCCAAAGAATGCTCAAACTACCGCACAATTGTGCTCATCTCACATGCTAGCAAAGTAATGCTCAAAATTCTCCAAGCCAGGCTTCAGCAATACGTGAACTGTGAACTTCCAGATGTTCAAGCTGGTTTTAGAAAAGGCAGAGGAACCAGAGATCAAATTGCCAACATCTTCTGGATCATTGAAAAAGCAAGAGAGTTCCAGAAAAACATCTATTTCTGTTTTATTGACTATATCACAGCCTTTGACTGTGTGGATAACAATAAAGTGTGGAAAATTCTGAAAGAGATGGGCATACAAGACCACCTGACCTTCTTCTTGAGAAACCTGTTTACAGGTCAGGAAGCAGCAGTTAGAACTGGACATGGAACAACAGACTGGTTCCAAATAGGAAAAGGAATTCATCAAGGCTGTATATTGTCACCCTGCTTATTTAACTTATATGCAGAGTACATCATGAGAAACGCTGGGCTGGAAGACACACAAGCTAGAATCAAGATTGCTGGAAAAAATATCAATAACCTCAGATATGCATATGACACCACCCTTATGGCAGAAAGTGAAGAAGAACTAAAGAGCCTCTTGATGAAAGTGAAAGAGGAGTGTGAAAAAGTTGGCTTAAAGCTCAACATTCAGAAAACTAAGATCATGGCATCCGGTCCCATCACTTCATGGCAAATAGATGGAGAAACAGTGGAAACAGTGTCAGACTTTATTTTTTTGGGCTCCAAAATCACTGCAGATGGTGATTGCAGCCATGAAATTAAAAGACGCTTACTCCTTGGAAGGAAAGTTATGAGCAACCTAGACAGTATATTAAAAATAGAGATGTTACTTTGCCAACAAAGGTCTGTCTGGTCAAGGCTATGGTTTTTCCAGTGGTCATGTATGGATGTAAGAGTTGGACTATAAAGAAAACTGAGCGTCGAAAGATTGATGCTTTTGAACTGTGGTGTTGGAGAAGACTCTTGGAGTGCAAGGAGATACAACCAGTCCATCCTGAAAGGAGATCTGTCCTGGGTGTTCATTGGAAGGACTGATGCTGAAGCTGAAACTCCAATACTTTGGCCACCTCATGTGAAGAGTTGACTCATTGGAAAAGACCCTGATGCTGGGAGGGATTGGGAGCAGGAGAAGAAGGGGACGACAGAGGATGAGATGGCTGGATGGCATCACCGACTCGACAGGCATGAATTTGAGTAAACTCCGGGATTTGGTGTTGGACAGGGAGGCCTGACGTGCTGCAGTTCATGGGGTTGCAAAGAGTCAGACACAACTGAGCAACTGAACTGAACTCTAATTCCTGCTTGACATCTGGGTCTTCATTAAAATTCATATTTATGATACAGTAATTTTCTCCTTGGCCTAGTTTAAACATACTTATCCTCTTTATCCATACTAAAGGTAGTCTAAATTGGGCTGTTTACAGTTTTCGTTGTTATTCTTGACAGATGGCAAGGTAGAGTTTGTAGGATGTCTGCTGACCAGCTTGCTAACATGGCTATAAAAAATATTCGAGAGTTATTTGAATACAGAAAAATGTCAATTAGGAAATAAGTTTGCTTTTATTGGTAGCACTCACTATAATAATACTTAAAAAAAACTCATTTATCTATCCCATATACAGTTATTTAGATATGTTGATCAATCAACTGAAACATAAAAAAGTAGATATGGTATATGTGCTTGTGGACTTTAAACTGTACACGGAAATAAAGACTATATCAGTAGTAAGGCACAGATGGAAAAATGAAAGAAACTGCTGGGAAATTTGCAGTGGAAAATTAATCTTGTGTGATCAGTCAGAGATAGTCTCACTGAAAAAATGATGCTGAGTTTGTGAAGACATGGAGCTCGGAGACAGTGTGTGTCCCTCTTGGCAGACTAAAAGATAGTCATGTGTTTGTAGCACTACAGTTTGGAGGGGAGGGTTTAACATGAAATTAGGCTCATAGAAAGTCCGAGAACAGATCATTGAGGGCTTTAAAAGTTAAATGTAAGGATTTGCTTGGCACTCAGTATAATTAGAAATCATAGGAAGATATTATTCAAGGAAGTAAAATGGTCAGATTTGAGTTATTTGACAACACTGCAGAGAAAGGAGACAAAAATGGCAATTAAGAAACTAAGAGACTGGAAAATTTGTGATGAAGGTGTTAGCAACTAAACTATTTAGAGATACAGAGCAGACTTGGGAATCATTTAGTGGTAACTGAAACATATTTGGTGATTGGCCAGGTGTGTCCTGAGAGAGAGAGAGAGAGAGAGAGAGAGAGAGAGAGACAAAAAAGAGGGCTATCATGGTAAGAATGACTGATTACTTAAATAGAAAAAAAAATACAGGATATCCAATTAAAGTTGAATTTCAGTAAAACAATGAATAATTTTTTTTTGTATAAGTAGGCCTCAGACTATTTTTGGCATACTTATACAAAATTATTCATTTTCTTTTTTTCTGATATTCAACTTTAGCTGAGTGTTCTGTATTTTATCTGGTAATACTGTATCTATGAACTAGAACCTATGAACTAGAACCTAGAATCTATGAACTAGAAGGGTGGATATTTGATTTAATGTGATGAATTTAATATAGGAAATGGTTTGAAGATGCCAATAAGATATTCAAGTGAGAATTTGGAATAGGTATTTTTTTTTTTTTTTTGGAATAGGTATTTTTGACATATAGATCTGGATGTCAGGAGAAAGAACTATTTTTGTGATACATCTCTTGCAGCAATAGCAATCGATAATCTTTTTAGTGTAGCATATAGAGTGAGAATTAAAAGAGAATCTGACAAAGCAGTGAGGGAAAAAAATCCAACATTTATAGGATAAATAGAAGAAACATCATCAACTGTGCAAAAACTTGGTGGCCAAAGAGGAAGCAGGACAAGTGGAATTGGTATCCCAAACGTCAAGCAATATGAGTTATTTAAGAGGCAGAAGTTGTTAAAAGGCCTGAGACCTTCCTGTTCTTTTCATTTAGCTATTATTATACCTGTGGGTCTGTGTTTATCAGTAGGTATTAAGTGTTGCTGGTTCCGCTGCCATTTCTTGGAAAATCCAGGCAAGAGGAGTTTGGTGGGTTGCAGTTCATGGGGTCACAAAGAGTCGGACACAAATGAGGGCATAAACTCAACTCATTCTAGCAGGGAGGTACTGATAGCTTATTATGGTTTTAATTTTATTTTAATGGTTTCTCATGATCTTGAATACCTTTTAATACGTTGTAGGACATTTGCCTAATATCTTCTGTGAATTCTTCATATGTGTACTTCATACATATACTGAATGTAAGTTGTAAATTCTACCTATTGCTAATTGGGTCTTGATGAATAGAATTTATCAAATTTTATTTAGTAAAAAATTATCAATATTTTCTGTATGTGTATGTATTTTCAATTTTTCTTATAAATCACGGCACAGGTACATTTCTGAAAAGGGTTATGTGATAATTGCATCACTCTTGATTTGTGTGTGTACCAAGCAGCAGTCATAAGCAAAGACCTCACCACATATGGTCCCCTTGCCACTACTCAGCTCTCCCATTGTAATGTGAAAGGAGTCATAGGTAACACATAACTAAACAAAAAGTGTGGCTGATTTTCAGGTAAATGTCAGATATTGAAATTTTAATGTTACATAATTTTTATGTACAATGAAATATGATTATCCTTTTTATATGACTGGTATTATTTCTGTTCTTAAATGTTTGGTATAATTCTCCAATGAAGTTATCCAGGCCTGGGAGAATTTGTAATGGGAAGATTTTCAATTATGAAGTCAGATTATTACTAGTGATGGGGTCATTCAGATTATTTATTTCTTCATTATTTTTTGCAAATTATTTAGTAGATTTATATGTTTAATAAATTCATTTTTATAAATTTAATAAAATTATAATTTACTTTTTGTTCATTTCAACAAAGTTGTCCAATGTATTATCATAAAAGTCTTCATAATATTCTTTTGTTAATATTTCATTGTCTCTAGGATCTGTAGTTATAACTCTTATTCATTTTCTGGTGTTGTTGATTTATCTTCTCCTTTGTGTGTAATTAGTTTTATGGATTTTTTTTAAAGAAAAACTTTGTTTTCATTGATTTCTCAATTTCTGTTGTTTATTTTTCTTTTTGTTGATTTATGCTTTCTTTCTTGTGTAATTTTTTTCTGTCTTTTTGTTGTTGTTCAGTCACTAAGTCACCTCTGACTCTTTGTGACTCATGGACTGCAGCGTGCCAGGCTTCCCTGTCTTTCCTCTCTTCTGGAGTTTGCTAAAATTCATGTCCATTGAATTGGTGATACTATCTAACCATCTCATTCTTTCTCACAATATTCTCCTTCTGCCTTCAATCTAGCATCAGGGTCTTTTTGCATTAGGTAGCCAAAATATCGGAGCTTCAGCTTCAGCATGAGTTGTTACAATGAATATTCAGAGTAGATTTCCTTTGGGATTGATTGATTTGATCTCCTTGTATCCCAAGGGACTCTCAAAAGCCTTCTCCAGTACCACAGTTTGAAAGCATCAATTCTTTGGCACTCAGCTTTCTTTGTGGTCTAACTCTCACATCTGTACATGACTACTGGAAAAACCATAGTTTGACTGTACAGACTTTTTGTCAGCAAAGTGATATCTTTGCTTTTAATACACTGTTTAGATTTGTCATAGCTTTCTTCTAAGGAGCCAGTGTCTTTTAATTTTTTGGCTGCAGTCACTGTGTTTGGAGCCCAAGAAAATAAAATGTGTTATTGCTTCTGTCCTTTTACTTTGGTCTTAATTTTCTATTTTGATTTTCTTATTTTTGTTGAAGTTTAGAGCATTAATTTTATATCATCTCTAGCTCCAATACTTTGGCCACCTAATGCAAAGAGCTGACTCATTGGAAAAGACCCTGATGCTGGGAAAGATTGAAGGCAGGAGGAGAAGGGGATGGCATCACCGGCTAGATGGACATGAGTTTGAGCAAGTTCCGGAAGTTGGTGACAGACAGGAAAGCCTGGCATGCTGCAGTCTCTGGGATTGCAAAGAGTTGGACACAACTGAGTGACTGCACTGCACTTAACTGAATGTAATTTTTATCACTCAAAGCTGCAAATTCCTTTTGAGTAACAGTTTGACATCATCTCACCTCTCATTTTTATTCAGTTCAAAATATTGTATAATTTGTCTACAGATTTATTACTTGACCTGAAGTTTATTTAAAGATATGTTTATGGGTATTCAGGATATCCTTCTTTTTGGATTTCTGAAAATAGTTTTATTATTTTCAGAATTCATAATATGTATTATTTCATCCTTTCCAATTTATTGTTTTAGACAGAACATGGGCTAAATTGGTTAGTGTTTCACAGGTACTTGGTGCTTCCCAGGTAGCTCAGTTGTAAAGAATCCACCTGCCAATGCAGGAGGTGCAAGAAACCCAGGTTCCCACCCTCGGTGGAGAAGATCCCCTGGAGGAGAAAGTGGCAACCCGCTCCAGTGTTCTTATCGGGAAAATCCCATGGACAGAGAAGCCTGGCAGGCTGCAGTCCATGGGGTCGCAAAGAGCTGACACAACTGAGCAACCGAGCCCACCACAGGTACCTAAAGACAGTCTGGGTGTTGCCGCTGGTGGCTGGAGTATTCTACAAATGTCGGTTAGGGTTAGTTGTTTTCGAAGTCTTCTTTAATCCTTCTATACACTTGGTCTATCAGTTGCTGCCATTAAAGTGTTAAAATCTTTTACTGTAATTCAGACTTATGCATTCTTCCTTTCTGTTCTGTTAGATTTTGCCTCATAAAGTTCTGTTTAGTGCATATTCATTTAGGATCACTAAGTTTTTTTTTTGACGAATTGGCCCCTTTCATAGGAAATATTACTCTTTATCAACAGTGGTGTTATACCTTTTCTGAAGTTTTTTATGTCTGTTGTTAGTATGGACACTTCAGATTTCTTAATCTTAGTGTTCTTATATCTTTTTTCAGTTACTTTAATTTTAACTTATTGGTGTATTGGTATTTAAGGTGAATTTCTTGTAACCAGTGTATAGTTGGGTGTTTTAGACAAGTCTGACGATGTCTATTCTGATAGTCTCTATCTTTTAATTGGCTAGATTTGAATGCATTGTATTGCTTTATATATTCTAGATATCTACTGTGTTCTTTATTATTTCTTATTTGTTATGCTGCACTTTGTATTAAGTGAATATTTGTTAGTGTTCTATTTTATTTCTACTGTAGCTTGATTTACCATTGATTAATCTCAGGTTTATATTATGCATCATATCAAAGTTCATCCATAGTGCTATCTATTGCATAGCACTTCTCCTGTAAGGATGAGACCTCTATAGTAGTAAAGTTTCATCTCCTTCCTACTACCCTTCATGCTACTGCTGCCATGCATTTATCTTCGACATGCTTTTGAACATCAAAATATTATATGCTATTTTTGCTTGAAAATAAATTATCTCCTATATAAATTATAAGTGAGAAAACAAAATTGTCTATTTTTACTCACATATTCACCATTTTGACCCTCTTTCCTCAGTGTTCAACATATAAGTTTCCATCTGTTATCTTTTCCTTCTGCTGAAGAACTTTTAATAGCTCTTTTAGTATAAAGATGTTACCAGTGAAATTGTCACAGTTTTCATTTGCGGAAAAATAAAATTTTGCTTAATCTTTCACTTTTGAATGGTATTTTCTTTAAAGATAGCATTCCATTACATTTTTTGTTTGCAACATTTCTGATGGAAAGTGTGTGATAATTCTTAGTTATCTCCTTTGTATGTAATAGTCTTTTCTTCCTTTAGCTTTTATTCAGGTTTTTCTTATCACATATTTTCTTCTATTTAATTATGATATGCCTTTGTGTATATGTGTGTGTGAGAAGGTGAGTCTTATTTCTGTATGGGTGTTTATCTTGTTTGGAACTTATTCAATTTCTTGAATCTTTTGATGTATATCTTCTTCAAATTTGAAAAAAAATTGCCCACTATTTAAAAAAATATTCCATCTCTGTTTTCTCTTTTATTTCTGGGACAATAATTTTTCATATGTTAGACCACTTTTTCAGGCTTTGTTCTCTTTTATATGGTTTAATAATTTCAAATATTGTATTTTTGGTATGAACTTACCTTTAGTTTCTTTTCATTTTCTACCTTCTTCATTATGTTTAAGGGCTTCCCTGGTGGCTCAGTGGTGAAGAATCTGCCTGCAGTTTAGGAGACCCAGGTTCAGTCCCTGAGTTGTGATGATCCTCTGGAAAAGGGAATGGCAACCCACTCCAGTATTCTTGCCCGGAGAATCCCCATGGACAGAGGAGCCTGGAGGGCTACAGTCCATGGGGTTGCAACGAGTCAGACACGACTGAGCGACTAAGTGCACATTTTGTTTAAGTTTCCTTTTAAATATGTATATGCATTTATAATAGCCATTTTCACATTCTTGTCTAGTAGTTCCATTATTTCTATCATTCAGTTACTTTTTCTGTTGAATATGTTTTCTCTTTGATTAGGGGTTGAATTTACTGCTGGTTTGTATGACTAGTAGTTTTTATTGGATGCTGGAGAAAGTAGAAATTGCAATAAAAGTGTCTAGATTTTTATGTCTTTTAATAACAATTTGTTGTGAAACATATATGGGTCAATAAAATGGCTTTGAGTCATGGCTTATGCTACACAAGGGCAGATTTTTGACTACTTTCTGTTCCTACTAAGACCAGATTCCTGTGGGATCTATATTGAATGATCATATCATTACATATTCCTGGTTTATTTTACATTTATTTTCATAAATGATATTCTTATACATCTTATACTGGGATGGTATTTTGATTTTCCTGTATACAGACATATCTATGAATATATTTCCATAGTTTGAAATATTTGTTGTCATTTTCTCTTCTTTGCATGAAAGTGAAAGTGAAACTCTCAGTCGTGTCCAACTCTTTGGGACTCCATGGAATATACAGTCCGTGGAATTCTCTAGGCCAGAATACTGGAATGGGTAGCCTTTCCCTTTTCCAGATGATCTTCCCAACCCAGGGATCAAACCCAGGTCTTCCACATTGCAGGCAGATTCTTTAACAGATGAGTCACTAGCAAAGCCCAAGAATACTGGAGTGGGTAGCCTATCCCTTCTCCAGCAGATCTTCCTGACCAAGGAATCAAACCGGGGTCTCCTTCATTGCAGGCAGATTTTTTACCAACTGAGCTATCTTTGTGCTTGTCAACAATTGCCTATGAAACCTACAGGGCTGAAATTTGTATAAATACACTTTCAGCTTTTATTTCAATTTTTTTAATGGTTTCATTATTATTCCCCTTTATTCTATGTTTATTAATAGAGGTACAGACAAATCCATAATTATATTTGGAGACATCATATATATGTGTGTTTCTACTCAGTAGCCTCTCTCATTTCATTTTACACCTTGTCAATGTCATAGTCTCTTTGTTACTGTAGGTGTAATCCATGACTTGAAATCATATACCATGGATTTTCTAAATATATATTTTTTTATATTATTTTGAAAATTCTAGCTGTTTGATTTTTAACTTTTGTTGTATATGCAAGGTAAGATACTATTATTGGACAGTAAATTGATTAAGGAAAACTGTAAGCTGTAAATCTTAGGAGAGTCACTAAAGCATTTATTTAAAATAGATATGAATAGTAGTTATAGAAAAATATGAAATCATGAAAAAATACACAATGAGTACAAATATAGGAATAAGACAAGAAAAAAGGAAGAAAATTATGGAAAGAATTAGAAAACAACTAGCAATATAGTAGATTTTAATCTAGAAATATAAGATTATTTTACATCTAAATGGTCTAAGGGCACCAATTAAAAGACAAAACATGCTAAATGTAATATAAATTCATATTTAGGTATATACATTCAACAGAAAACCATCTGAAAATATAAATATGCAGAATGGTTAAAAGTGAAAGGATGGAAGAAGAAATGTATGCAAACACCCACCAGTTAAAGCCAGTGTGGCTATATTCATGTCATAGAGTTTTGAATAAGGACTAGAACCAGGGATAAACAGAGACATTACCTAATGATGCTAGGGTTGATTTTTGATAAGAGACAGGAATCCTAAATGTTTGTATACCGAGCAAAATATATGAATAAAAATCTGATGAATTAAAATGACTATTTTAGTTGGAGACTTCAAAACTCTCCATCAGCAATATGCCAATCTCAGGGTTGTGGACCCAAAGTTATTGCAGTGGGCCATTCTCCTGTCTTTGCCGCTGTTGAAATAAAGAACCTGATCCTCAGGGTTATAGGAAAAAAAAAAAACAAAACAAAACAGATGAAGAATTATGGCACAGTCAAAAAGTTATTTCAAACCTGACTTAAGTTTGGAGTCTTCAAACGCCATAAAACAACCATGGCCATGGGGGAGGTCCTTTCATATTTGAGGCTGTCTGGAGCAAAACATTTATAAATATCAAAATGATACAACCCTTCCTCTTCCAAGTATATTCAGTGAGCAAAAAGAAAAAGGAAAATAGAATGAAAGAAAACTGTATTCAAGAAGAGAAAACAAATAGTTAAACTGAAAAAAATCCTCCACTATTTAACCCAACTGGAAAGCCAAAATTGCCTAAAACAATTTTTACACAAAGATAAGAATAATATAAAAGACATTGATTGGCTTTTGGCCCCTTACAGTATAGGTTCTGAATTAACATCTACTGAAATTCACTAACTGTCTAATCTTCATGGTGTTAATTAATACTAGAACTCAAATTACAGTTATATCTGGGGGTTTCACTAAATTTAAACAGGGTACCCACAAAAATCTTAAGAGGCAGGGATTGCTGGATATAGCATAGAAGACAAATATACATGCCTTACCTTAACCATCAGGAGTATTGCCTTGCCCATGGTCTTAGAATACATTGTTCTAATTTTAGGACACTCGAAAAGTGTGCATGGATGCTGTGACTCACTGAGTAACAAAGTAAAATTAAGTCTTTGGTGCCTGCAATTGTCATGGCAAATGGGACTCTTTGAAGTGACTACCCACCCTGACTTGTGCTCTGTTGAAATAGTTAATGCAGTTCAGTATAAATTAAAATAGGGCCTTTGAGGATTGAAGGATATTCTATTAATATAAAACTTAAAACTGAAGGGGTTAATATCCCCACTACTTCACTACTTTTCATTTTAACAGTCCAGCTCTTAAGCCTGGAAGGAATGATTAATTATTTGCCATAGATTACTGCAGTCTTGATGCTGTGGTCCCACCCATTATGACCTCCATACCCTAAGTATTTTCCTATTATAGATTTTCCTAAAATTCTGTTCAGTGCCTGTTTCAACAGCCTCCTCAGCCCAATTTTGCCTTTACTTTAGTGGTACAACACACCTCAACCTGGCTACTGGTTGGAGTAACTCAGTACTTCTTTTGTCACACATAATCTTTGCAAGCAACATCCTAACTGCATTCAGCTTTCTCCAGGAGCAAAAATAATACATTGTATTGATATCTTCATCCAAAGAGATTTATTTGATATACTTATTAAGGACATATGGATATTTACAAAAGACCTTACAAAAAAGTGGATGGGCTCTTGCCTTACAGATAAAAAAGATCTTACCACCTTGGATAAATTCCTGGATATTTTTTGATGAACAAAGTGTCCTTCCATCCCTAACATTGTCCAAGAAACAGCTATTAACTTGCCCTTAAATTCTTTTAGGCTGTTTTAGGTTTTGAAGTGATATATTCCTTGTTTACAAATTTTACTTAAGCCCATGAATACTCTTACCTTCAAACCAGCCCATCTTGAGTGGAACATCCTCCACCAAAGACTAAGAATCTTCCTAAATGTGTTAGTGTTACTTGCTTGGTTGTGCCTGACTCTTTGCAACCTTTTGAACTGTAGCCTGCCAGTCTCCTCTGTCCATGGAATTCTCCAGGCAAGAATACTGGAGTGGTAGCCATTCCCTTCTCCAGGGGATCTTCGCAACTCAGAGATTGAACCCAGGTCTCCTGCATTGCAGGCAGATTCTTTACCATATGAGCCACTAGGGAAGACCCCCCATTAGTTCTCCTGAGACACCTTTGATGAAGAGTCTTTACCAGTCTCCTCTTTCATGCTTTCTGAAATCTCTAGACCATCCATGATGGCCATACAATGTTCTTAGGTTTCTGATACAAGAAACTGTCCTCCTGATCCCCATTAGAGCTATGATTGTTAAGTATGTGCTGGGATCTCCTGGAACTCAAAGCTTTCACGGGGTTTTAGATCTGTGACTTTCTGCATTCATCTGCCAATTGTGCAGTCATGTGCAGTCATGGAAGCAGCATCCCACATGCTTAGCACAGCTACTGAGGCTTCCTTGCTATAAAGTGAAAGTGAAGGTCACTCAGTCGTGTCCAACTCTTTGCGACCCCATGGACTGTAGTCCATGGAATTCTCCAGGCCAGAATACCAGAGTGGGTAGTCCTTCCCTTCTCTAGGGGATCTTCCTAACCCAGGGATTGAACCCAGGTCTTCTGCATTGCAGACAGATTCTTTACCAGCTGAGCCACAAGGGAAGCCCATCCTTGCTATAGGATCGCATCAAACCTAGATCCTCTGGCGTATCTCACCTGCAAAAGGAGATGGCCTCCCTTATGCTTAGGCCCTTGCCAGATATTGTGGTACTGGAGAACTTCAGCTCTCTCTGAAGTTGCATAGCTACTTGGAGAGCCTCTTGAGATGAACTGAGTGAATAGCAAAAGGAGTTTAGTTTGTGGATCTTACTGATGGCATTGATGCCGTTATACCTGTCGGAGCTTAGTGGAATGTTCCTTCTTTTCACCCCTTAACTGGGTCTCGTGATAAAGGACAAGATCCAGAGTCCGCATAGCTGCTCAAACTTCAGGCAGCAGTCTTAGCAGTGGACTGATTTGCCAATAAACGGGTAAAGCTACACATTTTAATCAACTGTTTGTCATTGCCTAAGATTTGCACATTCTGGCAGAAGAACTCTGTGAATCTTTTCCCTCAAAAATACCCAAAATATAAATGAAGGTAACAGATGTTTTTATATAAACCAAGGACACAGTATAGGGCCTCACCATGACACCCCTTCTACCCTTTGGAGGATTTCCAGACAATACTGATAGCACCAAGGTAATCATTCCATTTCTCAGAAAACAAGATGCTGGACACTTGCAGAAAGAATTCACTGAAAAGTTTGTGTCTCCAGTCTCAAGCAACTGGGTTAATTGAGAAGCAATGAAATGTGCTCCTCAAAGAACTCTTATTTAAGTTTCAAAATAGCAATTTGATGCCCCTGCTGGTATCACTATTGCCACAGGCACTTATTAATGTAGTTAATGCCCTTTGGTAACCTCCATTCCCTACCCCAGTATCACACAGTTCCCTCAATTGCTTTTACTGCCCCAAAAGAGTCATATCTCTAAAGTTCATGTTTTGATGACCACTTCACCATGTTGCCTCCTTCTTCCTGGTTAAGTATCTATTTCACTTCCTAGGAAGGCACTTCTCCTGCTCCCTAAAAGTCTAAGTTATTACTAAAGCTTAAATTTATGTCAAGACATCAGCATGTCAGTTTGTTATAAGGCCTGAAATTAAGTTTCAGTATTAAGAATTGTCTTGTTTGGTAAAATAAGATGGTTTAACTGCAAGTAACTCTACCTGTTTTACTCCCACTTGTAAGATCTTCCATGTAAATAACTTTCCTTATCCTTGGGACTGGGTATAGTGCCTGCTTATCTCTGAGTGGCAGGCTTCAGTTCCTTTTAAGTCCGTGGAATTACTCAAGACAACATGTCTTCCTGTGGGGACCAGAGGTTACTTCATCCTCTTGTTACAATAGAGCCTGCTTCCCATAATTTCTCTTTGTTCACTGTGTCCTCAAGTGCAGTCCTGGCCCTGTGATGTGTGGTGTGCTCCACTCCTCAGCTGTGAGTCTCCGTGAGTCAAAAACTGTTATTGACCTTCTCATCTGTCCAGTGTTGGATGCCATGTGTTTGGCCATCCCCATAACTGTAGGGTGGGAAAACTTCTCTTACCGATGGGGTTGTTGTTGTTGTTCAGATGCTAAGTCGTGTCCGACTCTTTGCAACCCTATGAACAGCACACCAGGCTTCCCTATCCTTTACTATATCCCAGAGTTTGCTCAAACTCATGTCCTTTGAGTTGGTGATGCCATCCAATCATCTCATCCTCTGTCGTCCCCTTTCCATCCTGTCTTCAATCTTTCCCAGCCTTAGGGTCTTTTCCAACGAGTCGGCTCTTTATATCAGGTGGCTGAGGTATTGGAACTTCAGTTTCAGCATCAGTCCTTCCAATAAATGCTCAGGGTTGGTTTCCTTTAGGATTGACTGATTTGATCGCCTTGCTGTCCAAGAGGCTCTCGAGAGTCTTCTCCAGCACCATAATTTGAAAGCGTCAATTCTTCAGTACTCAGCCTTCTTTATGGTTCAACTGTCACATCCATACATGACTACTGGAAAAACCATAGCTTTGACTTGACAGATCTTTGTCAGTGAAGTAATGTCTTTAGTAATGTCTTTGCTTTTCAATATGCTGTCTAGGTTTGTTATTGCTTTTCTTCCAAGAAGTAAGCATCTTTTAATGTCATGGCTGCAGTCACCATCTGCAGTGATTTTGGAGCTCAGGAAAATAAAATCTGCCACTGCTTCCACTTTTCCCGCATCCACTTGCCATGAAGTGTTGGGGCTGGATACCATGATCTTAGTTTTTTCAATGTTGAGTTTTAAGCTAGCTTTTTCACTCTCCTCTTTCACCCTTATCAAGAGGCTCTTTATGGGCTTCTCTGGTATCTCAGTAGTGAAGAATTCACCTGGGAGACACAGGTTTGATCCCTGTGTTGGGAAGATCCCCTGGAGAAGGAAATGGCAACCCATTCCAGCATTTTTGCTTAGGAAATCCTATAGTCAGAGGAGCCTAGCAGGCTGTAGTTCATGGAGTCTCAGAAGAGCTGAACATGACTTAATGACTAAACAACAACAACCAGAGGCTCTTTACTTCCTGTTTGCTTTCTGCCATTAGAGGGATATCATCTACATACCTGAGACTTGATATTTCTCCTGGAAATCTTTAAGTTTAAAAAATTTTTAAATTTAAATTATTTATTTATTTTACTTTACAACATTGTATTGGTTTTGCCATACACTGACTTGAATCCGCCATGGGTGTACATGTGTTCCCCATCCTGGACCCCCTCCCTACTCCCTCCCCATCCCATCCCTCTGGGTCATCCCAGTGCACCAGCCCCGAGCATCCTATATCATTCATGCATCGAACCTGGACTGGCGGTTCACTTCACATATGATAATTTACATGTTTCAATGCCATTCTCCCATGTCATCCTGCCCTCGACCTCTCCCACAGAGTCCAAAAGACCATTCAGTACATCTGTGTCTCTCTTCTGTCTCACATACAGGGTTATCGTTACCATCTTTCTAAATTCCATATATATGTGTTAGTATACTGTATTGCTGTTTTTCTTTCTGGCTTACTTCATTCTGTATATAGGCTCCAGTCTTCCTGGAAATCTTGATTCAGCTTGTGATTCATCCAGCCTGGCATTTTGCATGATACACTCTTCATAGAAGGTAAATAAGCAGGGTGACAATCTACAGCCTTGTTGTACTCTTTTTCCAACTTTGAACCAGTCCGTTGTTCCATGCCCTCTTGTAACTTGCTTCTTGACCCACATACAGGTTTCTTGGAAGGAAGGTAAGATGGTCTGGTATTTCCATCTCTTTAAGAATTTTCCACAGTTTGTTGTTCTTGACACAGTTAAAGGCTTTAGTGTAGTCAATGAAGCAGAACTAGATATTTTTCTGGAATTCTCTTGCTTTTACTGTGACCCAAAGAAGGTTGACAATTTGATCTGTGGTTCTTCTGCCTTTTCTAAATCCAGCTTGTCTATCTGGAAGTTCTTGGTTCACAAACTGTTGAATCCTAGCTTGAAGGATTTTGAGCATTACTTTGCTAGCATGTGAGATGAGCACAATTGTTTGTTAGTTTGAAGATTCTTTGGCATTGTCTTTCTTTGGGATTGGAATGAAAACTGACCCTTCCCAGTCCTGTGCCCATTGCTGAGTTTTCCACATTTGCTGGCATATTGAGAGTAGCACTTGGGGTAAAGAGTAGGAAAGCAAAACACGGACTATAAATGTTATCTCCCTGCATTTATGTGTGAAGAAATGTGTTTCTGGCCAACCCAGAGTGTTCTGGGTTGAATTTTGTTCACTTCCCCAAAATATACTTTGAAATCCCACTGCAACAAAATGTGATCTTATCTGGAAATACGATCATTGCACACATAATTGCTGAAGTTAAGAAGACGTCATACAGATACAGGGTGGGCTACTAACCCAGTGTGTCTGGTATCCTTAGAAGAAGATGAATGTATGGAGACTCAGAGACACGCAGGCAGGCCATGTGGCAATGAAGGTCGAGATTGGAGCTGTGTAGCTGTAAGGCAAGTGATTTCAAAGATAGTGGGTAGACCACCAGAAACTGGAAAGAGGCAAGGAAGAATTCCTCTCTCCTAGTTTTATAGGGCATATGATCCTGCCAACACCTTGATTTTGGACTTCTAACCTCCAGAACAATAAGACAATAAATTTCTCTTGTTTTAAGCCACCTTGTATGTGCTGCTTTGTTATGTCAGCCCTAAAAATTTAATATATTGAGTTTTGTAATTAATTTGGTGCCCTCTGGGCATTTTCTAATATATATTCATAGGTATTTATTGGATTAATGTGGTTAACTGGTTAAAATGCTTATTCATTTTATATATATTCTTTTATACTTATTTTTGAGCTTGATGTTTTAGGATAGTCAGAATTTGAGGCCTTTTACTTGTTGCCTGAAAGTATTATTTTATTAAACTCTACATCATCTGCAACTTACAACTTAATCAACTCCGACGTTTTAAAATAAGAGTTACGGTTTTGTTTGTTATTTCTTTCATCTCTTTTCAAGGATTCTGACTCCTGCATATCATATATTTTGTTGCCTTGTCATAAGTAGAAAAATAGCATAAATTCTTGAACTTCTGAAACTCTCTCTCAGAGATATGTACCTTTCCTTCTTTTTTCTTTGTGTTTATTATATTAATAAATAAATCTAAGGTTAACAGATTTGTGTGTAACCTTGTATCTCCCCTGAATTGATGCTTATACACATGCAAGTTTAGGAATTTATTTAATGCAGATAATGATTATTTATATTATTATTATTATGTATGAATTTGTTTTATTCTTCAGATACCAATAATCCATAATTGGAATTTGTACTACCTTTCCTACATTTAAATAAGTTTCTTCTATTTTATCTTGTTTTTGACCTTGTGTTTGTAATCTGAAGGTCTTCCTGAATTTGGTCTTTCACATTATAATGGTATTTTTATTTTATTTTTTTTAAACTCACCCCTATAGTTCTTGCAACAAGTATGAAACCAGATTCTGGCAAAAGTATAAAACTAAAAATATCATTGATGTAAGTGGAAAAACCATTGCTTTTTCAAGGTTTAAGAATTTGATTAAGGTTAATTTTGTAGTTTCATTGCCACAATAATGGTATAAAAGAGATGATTATATATTTTTGAATCTAATATGGCTTGAAGTATGTCATTGTTTTTCTTTCTTTATTTTCATTGCTTGAGTCTTGAAACACCTTTATTTTTGCCTGCTGCTTCTTGTCAGCTCTCTTTTTATCTCTGTTTGAATGGCTTTATTATTGTGTTCTTGTCTTTTACCATTGGTTTTACAGATTTAATGCTTTCTTGAATCTTATTGTGGGTTAGGACAAATACTTCCTAAATATGTCTGTAGTACTTTTTTCTGAAACCACATTGTTTCTGTCATCACCAAGGCCATTTTCTCATTATTTCAAAAAATATTTACTTATCCTTGAATAATAAGGTATTTGCTCAGTCCTGAAATGTATTTTCATCTCTTCAATGTTACATATTTTGCTTAATGTTTTAGAATACTCAAAGGAACTTTTATTCATGTGGAAAGAAATATTCAACACATTTTTATTGCTAATTTGTTTAACACTCCACTTATTAGATAAGTTTTTTTTGGCCATGCCTTATGGCTTGTGAGATCTCAGTTCCTCGACCAGGGACTGAACCTGGCCCTTGGCAGTGAAAGTGCAGAGTTCTAACCACTGGGTCACCAGGGAATTCCTTAGATATGGTCCTATTGAAACGTTTCTAAAATGTGATACTAACCACATAGCTGGAAGTAAAACAGTTTCAACTTTTTATAATCGAATCATCTCAAATATTGAAACATTGATCACAAATTCATTTAATATAATCCTTTCAAAATCTGATAAAACCATACGTTTAAATGCCAAACCATGACTTTTCATATTCAAGTATTTAAAATATTATAAATATTGTAAAACATGCAAATAAATACATGGATAACAAAATGTTATTTGATTTATACATATTGGTTTTTAAATACAAATATTATATGTTTAATTCATTTTTTAAAATTAGCTTAGGTCTGTATCTAATACTCCTCCTGGGGTGAAAGAAAAAAAAACAACACATTGTTTTAGACTATTAGAGACTGCAGAGTTTGTCTTAGGACATAACACTTGATAACACCGTATAGGTGATTCAAACCAGGGACAACGGTTGGCATCTTTTCGTGTATTATGTTAGTATTAAACACTTTACGTTGATTTAATTTCTAATATCTTAAACTTAGTGTTTAAAGTCTGCTTTGGCTAGAGTAAAACTTATCTCATTGTTATGTTATTACCCCATATTGGCCTGTTCTGTTAGCATTTTGAAATGCCCATGTGTAAGGAGATACACTGATTGACGCCGAAATAGTTTTGGTTTATAGTCAGGGGAGGGCATACAGAACTCCAGTTCCAGTCTGTTCAGACCATCACAGGTCTTCCTGCCATTGCTCGTTTTTACCAGTGATATGATATCCACATATACAGAGCCCACGTCCACCCATTTCAACCCCTACCTTTATCACATTTCTAAAAATTATCCCCAAATATACAATTTATAGCTATGCTCTGACTCTAAACAATTAGTAAATGCCATTCACTGTGTTTAATTATGGTATAAAGAAACTGCACAAACCAGAATATTAGACCTATAACCTCACACTGTGCCAAAGTATAGGGTTTATTTTATTATTTTTGCATTATGGTGGCTTATTTTGAAATCGTATTTAAGAACAAGTGCTGATTAAGGCTCTGAGACCCTTAGTGCATATAAATATGTGTGCTATGCTAATTGAAGTGAATAATTTCCACAAAAATGTTGTGTTACTATAATATAAAAGCACTTTCCTTATCCCCTTTGTGGATACACATGAAAACACAATGACAAGCTAAATGTTGTTAATTAACTACATGTTATTCACATATGGGGTAATACATATTAATAGTGATCAAAAAGCCAATATTTTATTTCTGAATATTTTCCTGACTAGATGAGCCAGAGACTTCTTCTAGAATTGCCATATCGAAAATCACTTTTCTTGATGAATGCCTAAATATTTAGATACTCCCACTTCTCAAAAGTGGGCTTTAGTGGACCACTTTTCTATCAAAAGAAACTCTTAAGGGGCACCATTTACTTTCTTTATACAGGTTCTCCATCCCGACACAAAGTTATGCTTATATTTATTTTCATTTTTTTTGTAACATGTAAGGTCAGCAAGAATCACTTGTCAATTCTACTGACTTTCCATCGTCCTTTCCAAGTAATTTAGATATTCTTATATTTGCTAAAGAACATAGCTCAGTAAATTTTAGCTAAGCAATATTAGCACTTGTCAGAAAAATTTTAACATTTTAAAATGAAAGTAAGATTAGATTAAAATTTATATTTCCTATTGGTTGCCTATTTATATTCCGTAATTACATGAAATAATAAACAGGGTTGTTTTAGTCAGTAGTCTCATAATAACAATGGATTAAGTTTATGATTGACCAGGGAGAGTAAATAGTGGATTCTCCAGTCTGATTCCTCCTAGTGACCATAGAGACAGATTTTATATATATATATACATTTTTTTTCTACAAGCCTAAGCTACTTGCCAGAGCTGATGGCTGCCATGTTAACATGCATGTACACACCCAGACACACACACGCACAAACACCACATCTTTATAACATTTGCCTTCAACATAGCACACAATTCAGTAATACTTCTTTTTAATATAAACTAGTGCATAGACATTCCTTGGTTTTTTTAAAAGAAAAAATTCCACTTTGTGCAAATGAATTTCACTTGCACAGGTATGTCAGTATATATGGAAGAATAAACAGGCAAACAAATTAGGCAAAAAAACAAAACAAAACTCCACAACGGTCAAAACCAACTGTTCAGGCAACCTATTCTGGCAAATCTGAAGAATATTTTAGTTTCTTTATTAATAGATCCAGGTCAGAAGTAACCTAGGTATCTGAGGGAAGTCATTGGTTGTGACTGTGCTTAAACTTCTTAGTACTTTATAGACATTCTGCTGGGGAAATATTTACATATTCAGAAACTTCCTAGGGAAATTTTTACATATTTACTTTCCCATTTGTCAGCAGATTCTCATCTGTCTATAGTCAGACTTCAATGAATAAATGATAACATTATTTCATGCCTAATAGAATTCACAGAACATTTGGGGATTCTTTATAAACCTTACTTTCTTCCAAAACAAGTGTTTCAGTTGAGTAAGTCTTTGCAAAACTGCCCTACCAATATATTTGTTAGTTATGTTGTCTTCTGTTAGTCTATAATTATTAAAAAGTCAACTGAAAAGATTGTTGAATAATAATAATATATTTGGATAAGGTTGACTTGTTTTAACTTATTTTTTTCCATATGAAAAGAAAAAGCATTTTCAGCAAAACAGCCAGACACAAGATGTTCCTCCAGTGCTGGCTAATCATTCAGTCGATTAGGATTTGCATGATCTCTCAGAGTTTCTTTTTATATCTGAGAAAGTGAAATATATAGAATAAACTGAGATGAATTTTCAAGTTGAACAAACACCAAGGGCACATCACCTATTAAAGAATTTCAAAACTGAATTGGCTGAGAAAACCGCTGCTGCTTATTTGTAGTCCAATTTATTTTTCATCTGGAAACATCTTCACATGAAAGTAAGGTAAGGGAAGATTCAGGGACTTATTTTAACTATGCTGTCAGATTTCTTCAATGCCAGATTTTATTTTTAATGAGTTTTATCACAGTATAGATGCTGAAGCTGAAACTCCAATACTTGGGCCGCCTCATGTGAGGAGCTGACTTATTGGAAAAGACCCTGATGCTGGGAGGGATTGGGGGCAGGAGGAGAAGGGGACGACAGAGGATGAGATGGTTGGATGGTATCACCAACTCGATGGGCATGAGTTTGAGTAAACTCTGGGAGTTGGTGATGGACAGGGTGGCCCAGCGTGCTGTGATTCATGGGGTTGCAGAGTCGGACACGACTGAGCCACTGAACTGAACTGAACTGAACTGATAGTTGATGTTACAATGTTTCTGCTATACAGCAAAGCAAATCAGCTATACATACACATATATCCACTATTTTTTAGATTCTTTTCCCAAATAGTTCATTACAGAGCATTGAGTAAAGTTCTCTGCACTATAGAGTGAGTTCTTAATTGTTATCTATTTTATATATAGGAGTATTTATATATCAATCCTAGTCTCCCAATATATTCCTTTTCCCTGCCTTGGTACACATGTTTGTTATCTACATCTGTGACTCTATTTCTGTTTTGTAAATAAGGTCATTTGCAGCAAATTTTTTTAGATTCCACATATGAGCCATGTCATGATATTTGTCTTTGTCTGACTTCACTCAGTATAGCAAATTTTGTTTAAAAACAAAACAAAACTTTGTTCTATTAGTAACAATATGCATAAGTGATTCAGTTTGTTTTTAAAAAATTAGTTTCTGACTATTTTTTACAATGCTATTTACTAAACTACAAGCTTTATTCAAATTTCTCCATTTTCCCACTGATGTCTCTTCTGTGTCAGGATCCAGGATGCCACATTACACTTTGCTATCAGGTCTCTTTCAACTCCCCTGACCTCTGACATTTTCTCAGTCTATCCCTTGATTCATTAATGTATACATTTTTGGCAATACCACAAAAGTGATGTGCCATTCTTGGTACGTCATGTCAGGAACCTAAGATTACTTAGTCCCAAATGTGCCTGTGCCTGTGGATTCCAGCATGTCCTCACTCCCGGCTGCCTCATGTCCCTCTGTCCCGACAGCTTGCCCTGGGGCTTCAAGCTCGAGAGTGAGACTCAAGGACATCCCTTCCAGAGATAGCTTAAATTAAGCAATCCCTACAGTCACCGAAGTTCAAACACCTGTGACAAATCCCCTGCTCTCTGTGGCCAGGTGTTTCCACTTGAACCCTAACTGAATCAGAGGAGAGACATTGGTTCAGAGCAGATGGGTCTTTAGAGCTCAGAGCCTCCAAAGGTCATCAGCATCAGGGCCCTCCCAACAGGCCTGCTCAGAATCCAGCTTTCCTAACTACCCTGTAGCTATCAGAACAGACTTTTCCCAGACTGGCGCTGACAACAAGAAGTCCAGTAACTTGCTGACTCCTGGGCCAAACAAAATAAAAGGAAACTCAGAGTCCTACATAAAAATCAGATGCTCTGTGCCATAGTGGGCATTTGGTAAATGAACAACCTGAAGCTGGAGCACGCTGGGGACAAAGCTGGTCTGGGGATCATCTGCTCCCCAGGAGGAGGGTTTAGGCCTCAGCATCACGGTGGGACCCTGCTTCAGAACGCAGTTGGGTTAAAGAGCCACGTGTGAGCCTGAACATCCATGATGGCCTGACTCTGCAGCTTGGGCCCTGGGTGGCCACCAGGAGGCGCTGAGGACATGCCCAGGAAAGCAGTGATGTCCCTAGGAGTGGCAGGGGTGGCTGGGAGGTAGGAAAAACGCAGGACAGAGGACCGGAGGGGTCTCCAAGGTTGAGAAGGGCAAATGCCTTGTGTGAGGCAGCTGGCTGTACCTGCAGGAACTCTGCATGCCGTGGCTCCATCTGCTCCACTTGGGGTATCTGGGGTACATGGCTGGGTTGGTGCTGCCTGGGACCACCAGTGGGGCTACATTCACGGGAAGGCCTGACTCAGCTGCTTGGGATTTCTGTTACTCTTCCTATGCTTACTGATCATGTGACCCATCAACTTGTCCCTGTTCAGGCCTCAGTTTCCTTATCTGTCAGAACCCCTAGTCTGAGCGTGCCTGGACGTGTCATGAAAGAACCCCACGTATAATGACGGTCTGGGTGTGTTGCAACAGACCAGATTAGCCATGATATGCCCTGATGTGGCATGGTGGACACCAGGCTTGCCACAACAAAAAGAACCCCCCATCACCCTGATGGAAAAAGCCAGGCATGTCATGACAGACCCCACCCCACCCCACCACACTGGGCCAGCACAGGCCACGATGGATCCATGTTGAGACAACATGAGAATATGGACATGTTGCAAGAGCCTGGATGGTGACAGAACCAGGCATATTGAGACAGGAAAACCCTGTATAGTGATCAGGGCAAGCATGCCACGACTACGGGCCCCCGGGCGCAGTGCCTCCAAAAACATGCTTTGATGGGAAAAGCATTTTTTATCTTGCCTCACTAAAAGTTATTTGTTTCTAATTATATTTTAATACCACCTCCAAACACAGAAGTATTTGTGAAAGTACATGTTACAAAAAATGTATGAGATATTAAGCTGAAAACATTTTAGGTGTTAAGCCCATGTTATTAACTGTGGATATGCGTTGAAGAGAACAACAAGGAATCAAGTCGCAAGACCTCTATTTGGTGCCACTGCCTGAATGCTGGAGTCATTCTTGTAAAATATCATTGTTGGTATCTCATATTCTGTTCAAATCTTGTAATACCTTTAGGGAGGAGTGGAATTAGATGGTTGGTGGACGCCCTGGACCATCACTCAGTGATTTGAGGAGGAACAGGGTGTGGTCAGAGTTCTGCAGACTCTCTCTTCCAACCTAGGGGATGTACGGCACATAGTCACAGCAGTTCTGCTCTCAGGCCTCATAACCTCTTACTGTGAAAATTTTTGACTCCAACTCCTGAAATCTTATAGTCCAACTTAACTGAACATCTCCCATCACTGTGTGACAGCAGAATCTGATATATATTTTTAGAAGCAAATTATTACCATAAAGATCTGCCTTTTTTTGTTGTTAAAAATTGGCATCCAGGAACAAACTAATCATTCTTTCCTCCTAAAAGCATAGCATTTTTGTTGTACTGAATAGAGTTACACTGTCATTAGGAGGAAAACAATATCATAGCACTTAATACTTTGTTTACTCTGTTATAAGCACAGCTACTAAAGAAAAATCAGCTCCTTTCAGGGAAGAGAATACTATGCTTGCAAATAAATTTGTATACAGATTCTGTTAAATATTATGTTTCAGTGAGATTAGCAAGCAGCAAATAGCAACAATGAAGGAAAAGCCACTGAAATTCTTAAAAGCAAATAATCTGCCATTCTCTGCTTCTGTATCTGAATTTTATCTGCTCAAGCTATCAGGAAAAGGCTGTCAATCAGCTCTATTGCTGGAGTGAAGGAGTAGATGGTACAGTTTAATTTTATTATGGAAATTGATTTGCATCTTTTATATTTCTTGATTGAAATCTTTCCAGGTAATGGCATTGAAGAAGACTCATAAAAATGCCATGACTGGGGTAATAACTATTATTATGATCAAATTTAATAAAAAAAACTTCCCTACAATATGGGAACTATGAATAATTCATATAAACTGTTGCCTAAAATGTGATAGAGAGGAAAAGACTTGTAGAAAAAAATCTTAATGTATCCAGACAGCGATGATAATTGGTTTTTGCAAATAATGAATACTTCATGTTCAAACCAAGACTAACAAGGCCAGAAGAGAGGATTCCACACAGAGGAAATAATTCCATATATCCGATTTTTGCAAGATAAGAAGGATGGATTGATTTTTAAAAAAGAACTGTCATAAAAATACATATTCTAAAAATTATATTTTAGAATATCACAATGGTTCTTTTAAATAAGCAATGACTTCAGGAATCTTTGAGATAAGTTTGTATCTATATGTTTGTGAATGATCTATACAAAAATGAGCACTGGCCCCAGTGCTCCAGGTTAGCATTTTCCTCTCTATATTGTTTACCAGTCTGGGCCTAGAAATCCAAGTTAACCCTAAAGAATTTGCATAAAATCAGTATTGAAACAATTCTTGTTTAAAAAAGAAGTTTAAAAATGATTGTATTTATTTGATATATAGAATTTTGGTGTGCATAATTGTATTTCCAGCTTTAATCAATATTTATTTTGTTTTGTTTCAATTTAATTTTATTTCTTTTAACTGTTAATATATTTGTTTCTTGCTTTTATTGGCTACCATCTGGTGGAAAAAATTGTAATAGCAGAGCAAGGTTAAAAGATATGTAATAAGACAAAGGTTTGCATTGTAAGTATGGTTGCCACATCATATTGTTGACATGGGTAGCAAGCTTGATAATAGAGCCTTGTTCTTATCACACTCAGTTCCATTATGATTATAACTATTCATCTCTTAAATAATTTAGAAATTTATATTTTATTATGTTGAAAAAAGCTATGATACTATAATGAGTTCTAAGAAGGTAGGGGCCAATTTGTTGTGGTTATTTCAATGTAGCCAGGATGTCCTTGCTGCCCTTGACAGACTTAAATTTTACACACATAGTTTCAGCATAATTATTGCTAGTGTTTACTTTCACTCTCAAACTATACTTCTTTAGAAAATTAAAAATATAATTATTCTGTTTATAATCAACAGTTAGCAGGGTGTCTATGGATACCTGTACATCAAATATTTTTAACTTTTCAGTATTTAAGTTTTTTTCCACTTATGTTAGATAATTTGAGCTTAAATTCTCTTATTTGGGGATTCTTCATGAAGACAACATTCACAAATTAAAACATTTAATTTTTAATCAAAAATTTGATAATCGACCAGTCACATGAAGTCTTATTATTTTGGAATTATATTGTATAGACTATAATTTATAAAACCTACAAGTTTTTCACAAGCAGTTAATAAAGATAATGTGGAATACAATCATGTTCTTTACTGGTTAGCTAATGGCATTTCAATAGTCATCTCCTTGGACTTGTTATTAATAGTAAGTTGGCTGAGAGAGTGATTTGACAACTACAATGCATTGCTAAATATATCTTACAATAAATTGAAAGAAAAAATTGATATATCACATGTGTGCAGATATACTGTGTGTTTTACATGGACATAATAATTATATTGTTATTTTGTTTAATACATTCTTACTATTCTGCACAAAGAATTCCTAAAGATTAATCCTTAAAGACAGGGTTTATAAATCTCAAATTTTATTTTTATGTATAGTATTTAAGTTAAAAATTTTAATCTTAAAATAATTCCAAATATGTTATTATTTCTATGTAATTTCTTTGTTAACATATTTTAAGGACTCCAGAAATCACATAGCCAACCTTGTTGATTAAAAGCAGCAAAGGTTATATTCTAATTGGATGTATGCTTATTCCTTTATAAGTTACAGTAATTATCTTCAAAATGCTTTAATGTGAACAGAAACACAGTAGTAAAATTTGTTAAAACTAGTTGAATTTAGCTATACTTAAATCATAAATTTGTTGTTCAAAGTGGGTTAATCTTTTTCCATTTCTCTTTAAGTAATTCGTTACCCTGGATATTAAGAAAGAAATCAGTGTTTGAATAGTCACGAGAGTTTTTAAATAATTTTGAAGTTTGAAGATTTTAAATTAAGTCGTACAAGAGGAAAAATGTAAGCTTAAACTCGTTGGCTTTTCAAACTACAAGGAGATACTTAATGATGTTAATTAAATAATAAAGATAAAATGTGTTCCTTTATGGTCATGTAATATATAAACATTTCTTCCATGTAAAGAATTCTAAAGATTATATATGTGTGTGTGTATATATATAATTTATTTTCAATCTATCTATATATAAGTGATACCATATATATTTTTCTTTGAAATATGCATTCAAGCAGGCTTCTCACACCACATTGTCTGCCCCTTTCAGGTCTCATACTTTGCAGCATAGAAATGTAAAATATTTATCAGTAAGTTATATTGGAAAATATTACTTGATGCAATAAAATTGAGATCATATTAGCAATTATTTGTAACACCCATAAAAGTAAACTGAAAGGCATTATTCATTCATAATTGAAGGAGTGGCCTTACTTACTCCTAGTCAGAATTCCCCCACAAAGCCTCTGTGTGCGTGCCTGGTAAGGCGCTTCAGTTGCGTCCACCTCTTTGTGACCCTATGGACTGTGTAGCCTGCCAGGCTCCTTGTCCATGGGGTTCTCCAGGCAAGAATACTGGAGTGGGTTTCAATGTCCTGCTCCAGGGGATTTTCCTGACCCAGGCCTCAACCCGTGGCTCCTGTGGCCCCTGCATTTCAGGCAGATTCTTTACTGATAAGCCACTGGGGAAACCCCCACAAAGCCTATTTATCAGTAAATATTTTGAGTTCTCAAATGTCTCTATGAATAATTAAGCTATTATTATATAAGTTAAACATAGAAGGGAAATTATGGCTATGGTTTAAATGTTAAATATTGGTGTAAGCTATGTAAAATGCAATCTAATGGATTTTCTTGGAAGATGCTAGGAAAATAATGTTTTAGTTTGAAAACTGTTAAATAAAGGAATCAGACCTTTTCATTCCTGATCTACTATCTAAACTCTGTGTTTTGTAGTAATCAAAGAGTTCATAAGGTAGTTTATTTTATAGAAGGATCTCATCCAATAAATGAATAACTGTATTATAATTATTATATTGCCATTTTGCAACCCTAAATTCATTAAAAATACATAGACAATTATCATTAGTGACTTCTGACAGAGGAAAACAGAGATAACCAGTCATTATGGCCTCGTGATGCAAGCACACAACACTTGTTATGTAGAATTTTTTCTAAATTCAAAATGAAATCTCTAGATGTAACTACTGATTCAAGACAGATGATATATTGAAAGACAATATAGAAGCAGTCAGGGAATTTTTGACTGTGTGAAAGTATCCAGAGGGAAGAAAAAATATTAAAATGAGGAAAAGGTAAACACATATAGAGAAATCTAAGAGACACATTGGTTAATTCCATTGCATAGAGCTTATTTGGATCCTGATTCAAAAAATCCACTGGAAAATTTTTATGAGACATCTGGGAAAATCAGAAAACTCATTGTATAGTTGGTGATAATAAATAACTTTTTATGATAGTTGATTATATTATGATCATATTTTTGAGCAATCACTTATTTTTAGAGATACATATAAACTTCCCCCATGGCTCAGTGGGTAAAGAATCTGCCTGCAATGCAGGAGACACAGGAGAGGTGGGTTCAATCCCTGGGTCGGGAAGATCCCCTGGAGAAGGAAATGGTACCCCATTCCAGTATTGTTGTCTGAAAAATCCCACGGGCAGAGGAGACTGGAAGGCTACGGTCCAAAGGGACACAGAGTCGGACACAACTGACTAAACAAGCATAAAATATACAAGGAAGAACGAAATGATGTTTTGGTTTAACCCCTTAATATGATGTAGGGTTGACCAGTGGGGATAAAGATAAAATTGGGCATAAGTTTTTATTCACTGAAGTTGAATGATGGATACAGGGTTACACTACTATTCTCATGAATTATATACTACATACTCTCTACATGTGTATATATGTATGTATGTACATTAGTATGTGTATATATACAGCTATATATAATTGTGTGTCTTTCATGGATATTCCTCGTCTACTCATACATTTTTTTTAACTTTTCTCCTGAGTGATAAATGATTTTCTTTCATGTAAAATATCTTAGCTTGACAATAGACTTAGTAATATTCTGTGTTGAGATAAGGATGCTTCTTTTTTGGGTTATAATATTTCTATGTTTCAGTGCTATTTATTCAAACCCATGGAAAGAAGGAATTTATAAAATTCATTTTGTATAAAGTAATGAGTAGCAAGGATATTTTCACAGAAAATTCTGCTTAGTTGTTTTAAGTTAGTAGCTCTAAATACATCCTTTATCTATTGATTCCAATATTGTATATGTTTTTTGGTTCAAGATTAAGCAGAAACAGTGCATTAGATACAACAGAGTGGTAGTGAAAGATGTGGTAAACATGGTTTTGATTAGGCTCATTTTTAAACTTAGCAGTTTAATCGTTTATGCATAGAGTGTATATTGCATTAAACATGCTTCCTATAATCAGTTTCTATGACAACCAAGAAGCTGGCGGATTATATTGATTCAAACAGGATGTTTTTCAAGGTTGTGATCAGTTTATTAGAGTTAATTATTGTATTAGAATGACTGTCAATGATAACTATAAAATGAGTGATAGCATTTCCCTATTTAAATTATTCTTACACTTCATAGGATATTTATATGCTGAAAATGCTTATGCTACTAATTGGAGAAGGCGAAACTGAAGAGCAACTCTAAAGTACATATTAAGCTAATGAAACTAGAAAAACATGACAATTATGGTTTAACTTTAAAGAAACAGATTGGTTTTTATTTGATATTAGGAGGGTAGAAATAAATATTTATAATTATTAGAAAATAATTATAATTATTTCAAATCTATATTGAAAAATCATTTCAGAATTTTCAGACAACATTAAATCCTAAAATAAATAACCCATGTGTCTTATCAGGCCACTGTAACAAAGTCCCACAAAAATTATTTCTCACTGTCTTACTGGCTAGAGGCTTGAAGTTAGGGCACCAGCATAGTTGGGTGAAGACCTTCTTCCAGATCTGAAGGAGTGAGCTAACTCTGTGAGATTTAAGAGCACTAATCCCATTCCTTCGGGCTTTACCTCTTTGACCTCAGTGATTCATAAGGGCCCTACCTCCTAATATCACTGCATTGTGTACTAAAGTTCAGCATAAGATTTTCAGGGGGACACAGACATTCAGACCACAGCAACATGTTACCATAATCTTTATCATTTTCTCAAAACAAGTATCCTTTCTGTTCTAAGCTGCTTTTCATTAGAAAAAAATAAAAACTTGGGTTACAAGGAAATGATGGAATAATGGTTCTTCACCCATTGTATGCAAGGGCTTTAAAATATCTAAGTAGTTTCCTTTTTTGAAGATTACTGATTGGGTTGAGGAACTTTGCATTGCCTAAATAAATAATGAAATAAAATAGTGGTGTACCTTTGGCTCCCAGAGCAGCACCATGGTCATTGGCAAGAAAAAGCATCTTACAAAAGGCAGCAAAAAAGGAGCCAAGAAGAAACTATCAATAGTTGATCCATTTTATAAGACATGTGGGTGTGTTGTAAAAGCACTAATTAACTATGTACAATGTGAGCAGTGTTGGAAAAACAGTAGTCTCAAGGACCCAAACTGAAATTTCATCTGATGATCTCATGGGTAGTGTTTTTGAAGTTAACCTTGATGAGCTTTGGAATAATGAACCTGTACCTAGAAAATTCAAGTTAATTACTGATACTATTCTGGGCAAAAACTGCCTTACAACTTCTATGACATGAATCTTACCAGTGACAAAATGTGCTCTATCATCTAAAAATTGCAGACCATGAAAAAAGCTTATATTGAGATCAAGACTACTGATGATTATTTGATTCATCTGGTCTGTGTTGGTTTTATAAAATGCATACATATGTATATATATACATGTAACTATTAATATATATGTATATACATGTATATATATATATAGATAATAGATTCAGAAGACCTTTTAAACTTAGGACCAAGGGTCCCCACAAATTTTGAAGAAGATGAGGGAAATCATGACTCAAAATTTAGACAAATTACTTGAAAGAAGTGTTCAATAATTTGAGTCCAGACAACATTAGAAAAGATCTAGAAAAGGCTTGCCAATCTATCTTCTCCATCATGTCTTTGTTATCAAAGTAAAATTGCTGTAGAAGCCCACATCTGAGTTGGGGAAACTAATGGAGTATTATGGTGAAGGTAGTAGTTCTGAAAAGATACTAAGGATGGCACAGGTGCTAAAATTGAACAAGCTGATGGATATGAAACGCCAGTCCAAGAAGCCGTTTAAAAATCAGACTTTTAATGGTGACAAATACAAAGCCTTATTATATAAAAAAAAAAAAAGTCATGAATCTAGTTTGGAGAGAAGAACTTAACTGAAGAGCGTACAGTCTTTTAAAATAATCCTTGGAAATTCAGAATTGCCATTTCCAAATGAGTGCCAAATCCAGATTTTTACAGATGCCAAGTTACAACCTACCTTTTCAATATCTCTTGCAAAATGTGATAAAAAATTTTTAACGTGCTTGTGTTTATCATAGTTTCCTTTATTTTTAGTTAATTTCCCTGTATTGGTTAAGAAATTCCTCACAACCTAATGAGACCTTCTCTTATATTGACCCCCGAAAAATTCTATAGCTTTGGCTTTTACATTTTAAAACTATCTCTAATTTTGTATATATGATGGGAAAGTGGATATCACATAGCAATTATGTGAAAATCATGTAGCAAACTGTCTCTGTATCATTTGTCAAGTGGGAAAATGGATATCATGTAGCAGCTACCTGCATATCATGTAGCAAACTAAGTCTCTGCATCTTTTGTCAAGGATTGATGGTAAACATATGCAGAATGGAAAACTAAGGCCCTGCAAATAGATCAAAGGTTAAGTAAGAGAAGATAGTTCTTTAGAGAAACCAGCCAATTTCACAGGTTCTTTAGAGACCTGCTCTTTGAGAGATGAGAGTGGTACTCAAAACTTGAGGGAAAGAGTTTCATTACCATTTACCCATTTACCAATGTGAAAAAACAAATTTCTAGGCTCACCTCTCCACAGTATCTTGGTGTGATCAGAACAATTCTGTTCCTACCCTCTGATAGTCAGCAGGATAAGAATAGCTAGAACTGCAGAAAGGTACACAAATCCATATTAACTGTGATGTTGCTGTCAGGGCATGAATTAACACTAAGGGCTGTAGGCCATGCTCAATATAATACAAGTTTTGATGTGTTAAATTAGACTTCTATAGTAGACCAATAAAAATTATGTTATTACAAGCTACCAGTTATCAAGTCTACCAAGCACTGTGCTAATTATCTGTTATTACTTTAATTAACTCTTTATGGCAAATGTTGCATTCTATTTCTCAAGAAGGACATTGAGGCTTAGAGGTATTATTTATTTTAATAGTAATGCAATTGCTTAGTGTCAGGTTTGGGATTCATAGCCACATCTATCTGACATCCAAGCCATTATGATAAAATGAACTCTATATAGAAGTAGACAATAAAATATGTTCTTTCAAAATCAGATGATTAGAGCTAAATCAGTTTTTTTTTTTTTTTTTTAGAGAAACATGTCATGGTTTTTACTCTCTTGATGACATATTAAAAAAAAAAGAAAAATAAAATAGGAACATGTATCCTGAAGGAAGTCTTTGGGGAGAATAAGTTGTCTTTAATAATTTAATGGTCTATAACATTGACAGGGAAATACTCTTTATTTTGCATAGGCTCAAGAATAGAAGTAGGGAAACAAGGCTAATGTACTTTGGCTACAGTGAAGTTATTTTTATTATTATTTTTTACTGAGCTGTCTGCTAATAAAACTGGTAACTTCATAAAGTGTGGACTTCTAATGACAACAAAATTATGTAAGCAGGGTTACTTGAAGTTTCTCTTGATCATGATATGAATGAGTTAGTCAAGATGCTTTTGAGTGTCCCTGTTGTGGGTTGATTTGTGTTCCCCCAAAAGATACGTAGAAGTCCTAACTGCCCTAATCCATGAATGTGGCCTTATTTGTAAACAGGGTCTTTACAGATATAATCAATTTAAGATGAAGTCATACGTGATTAATGTGGCATTAAATCCAAGGTCTGGTGTTCTGGTGAGGAGAAAGAGATTTGGGGACATGCAGATATACAAATAGTTATGGGGCAATGGAGGCAGAAGTTGGAGTGAGGCATCTACAAGCTAATGAGTGCCAAAAATTGCCAGCAATTTCCAGAAGGTAGGAAGAGGGTTTCCCTGGTAACTCAGACGGTAAAGCATCTGCCTGCAAATGTGGGAGACCCGGGTTCAATCCCTGGGTCAGGAAGATCCCCTGGACAAGGAAATGGCAACCCACTCCAGTACTCTTGCCTGGAAAATTCAGGGGACAGAGGAGCCTGGTGGGTTGCAGTCCATGGGGTTGCAAAGAGTTGGACACGACTGAGCAACTTCACTTTTTCTTTCAGGAAGAGTCAAGGATGATTCTTCCCTAGAACCATTGGAGGCTACAAAGCCTTTCTGACTCCTTGATTTCGGACTTGTTTCCAGAACTGCGAAAGAATAAATTCCTCTTGCTTTGCAACCTAGTTTGTGTAATTTTTTGATGGCAGCACTAGGAGACAAATATAGGTAGGCCCAGTCAAACCTGAAAACCTCTAGTCTGCTCAAAGAGATTACTGGCATCACAGGAAACAGTCCTGAAAATGTCCCCTGGAGACAGTGGTCATAGATTGGTTTGTGAGTAATGAGGGGAAATAGTGAAGGCCAATAAGGAGAGGGAAACTGTGTGAGCCCACACTCAGAGGCTAAAATAGGATGTAGTATGTGTCTACATACAGGAATTAAGAATTAGCTGGCCAGACTAAGAACTGAGCTAACAAGTTTAGGATAACATGAAATAAGTCTGGGATGATAAAGTGTGGAAGACCATAGATGGTATGCAGTCCACTACTTGGGACTCAGTCTTTGATGGGATAACGAGACAGAATGAAGGATTAAAGCCAGAGTATGTACAGAGAGAGGGACTTCCCAGGTGGCTCAGAGGTAAAGAATCCTCCTACCAATGGAGGAGATAAGTGTTTGATCCCTAGATGGAAAGATCCCCTGGAGAAGGAAATGACAACTCACTCCAGTGCTCTTGCCCGGGAAATCTCATGGACAGAGGAGCCTGGTGGGCTACAGTCCATGGGTTGCAAAAGAGTTGGTTAGGACTCAGCGACTAAGCAACAACAACATGTCCAGAGAGAAGGGTATAGGAAGAGTCTGGAATCACCTGGAAGTTTGGCTAAACAACGGTAATGTAAGGTTTACTCTATAAAACATGAACTTCTGGAAGTGATGGTTAGTATTTAAGGAATGATGAATGTGGGCAATAGTCAAGAGGGTGAAAATGACAGAAATAATTGATAAGAAGAGAGACAGACAGAGAAAGTGCCAAGGAGACAAAGACAGATCACTTAGAGTGCCCAAGCGTGGGGGCAGAGAGGAGGGAACGGGAAAGCCAAAACTGGTAAGTGTGTGTTTTGAATATCTGGGACAAAGGAAAAATACTGAAGTGTGTGTTTTTTATCTGTTGTCTCTATAAAGGATTAGAAAGTAAATAGTACAGGTTTTTTCAGGCCATAATTTCTTTCACAATGATTTCACTCTGCTGTTGCATATAATAGCAAAGATATATAATTTTCCAGCTTTTTTTTTGCCCTTCAAGACCAGCTGATAATTTTTCATTTGTTAACACAAGTGGATTTTACAGTTCCCCATTTGATATCTATGTGGGCTTCCCACGTGGCTCAGTGGTAAAGAATCCATCCGACAATGCAGGAGACTCAGGAGACAGGGGTTCTATCCCTGGCTTGGGAAGATCCCCTGGAGGAGGAAATGGCAGTCCACTCCAGTATTCTTGCCTGGAGAATCCCATGGACCAAGGAGCATGCTACAATCCATAGGGTTGCAAATAGTCAGACACGACTGAGCGTGTGCGCACGCACGCGCACACACACACACACACACACACATATCTGATATCTAGGTGCCTTGAAGTAGACAGTATTGATTGTTAGAAACTAAAATGTTTGTTTGCAATGATTTCATTTTTTTCAAATATTCTTTATCCTGAGATGAAACTTAATTTCATTTCACTGTGTTTTCTATTCTTTAGGCAGGTGATATAATAGTATCTTGAGGAATATCCGGGTATTAATGCAGTTAGAGAAAGAGTGTTTCTTCAAATGGAAACCTAATAGTTTTCATGATAGAAAATATAAATCTGTACATGTCAGAGAGACACATTTATTTTCTCTTTTCAGTAATATGTTCACATTTTTAACATGCGTTTCATGAACCAATGTCATCTTTTTGCAGGTGATTGCTTATAAGCAAGTACTTTTGATTTTATCTCGATCATTTCTGATGCAGGGCATTGTGAAGACCTCAATCAGGATTGGAAATGTGCTGTTCTATTTTCTCATTTCCTATAAAGATTTAAACCTAAATTCATAACTGCCGACCAGGTCCTTAATGTAAGAGCATCTTTGTTTATGTAATGTTTTTGTCAAGAGTAAGTTGTCACGCCTCTCATGGCATGTAATTGCTGTAATATGTGTATAGCATTCAGTTCTTCATACTCCTTTTATTTATATAGGGCTGTTAGGAAATTATTTCCCCTTTTTAATAAATGCCTTTATTCCTCAATACAATTTAAACAAATAAATATTTCATTGACCTTTTGCATTTCTTTTTGTAGCACTACAAAAAGGGTCATATTCCTTGATATGATAATTGAAAATCAAGTGAATATTAGCAATCTAGTAATTGGAAAGTAATTTTATATAACACAGGCCATGAATTAGTCACCATTTGAAGTGCAGTGTGTTTATATTTAATTTTATAAAACATTCTTCCAGGTTAGTGACAAGACGTTCAGTGGTGCTTGAAAAAAGGGACCATCTAGATCTCTTACATCATTTGATGTATGTTTGACAAAACATTTGGAAACTTCATTAATTTATGTCAGATTTGTAGAGAGGGTTTAACTGGATTATTGTACACTTTAACTTGAACTTGAATTCAAGTGCATCAGGTTGAGTCTTTCTCTTGGCAAGAAATTGCAATGCTAATGAAGCTGGGAGGGGAGTGATCCCTCTTCATTCTCTGCGGTGCAATGTGAGCATTAAAAACATGAAAAAGGTTTTTGAGAATTGAATGATGAATATTAATTATTTGGGATACTGTAGCATTAGGAAGGAATTAGGTAAAACCATTTTACCTAATTAAAAATTATTTTCCTCAAGTTGAAAAATGGTATATTTCAAATACTGTGCACATTTAATTGAGAATAGTAGAAATTTTGACTTAGTATCCTTCTCTGAGGATCTCACAGTTCTTTATAAGTACTATCATTTTCATACTCATTTTACTTCTATGAAGAGGAAGTTTCTGGGTTGAAGTTGGATTGAAGTTTTCTCAATCAGAAGAAAAATTTAATAGATTGTTTTATAAAATCTGATACTGTGATTGACATACAAGTGTATTATATCTCTGCCTTATGTAATTTCCTTGTAAATTCCATGTGTCATGTATGCAAATGAAGGTATGGTGCGTTCTATTGAAATAAAAAGAGAACCTGGCTTTTCTAGGTAAGTTTTTCTATGGTCAGTCTGAAATATAGAACTTTAATTTCCAAAATCAGTAATTATTCCAAAAGGCATGATTATTTATAGAAAGTGATGAAATCAAAATGATATTTTAACCTATAGATTCCCATGAGAGGTATATAGGCCAGTGATCCAGGGCCTTTGTGTTTCCTTAATTCAACTATGCATTAATCAAATATGTATGGAGTATTTATTATGTGCTGTAAAGTGTTCTGTAGGTAAAAAAGAAAAAGATGAATAAAAACATACTCATGAGTCCAAGATGTATGTGGTCTAGTTGGGATGATATATGCAGAATTGGGTAATTACAAAATAATATAGAACATGCAGTGAAAGAAAGGTGCAGGGGACATCAGCTCTTGGAAAAATGGTTCAGAAGACAGAACTTGTCCTAGGAATATTTCCATGTCACCATTTTATTCATTAATTTTTTATGAGACAAACAGGCTACCTGTTTCCTAGAGTACAATGCTCCAAATGCGATATTTCCCATCATTGCTTCCAAGTTTTGCTCTCAGCTCTGAGGCCCTGGTCATCTGACATTTACTAGTAGAGATTAAAAAAAAATGTGAACATAAGGAATCTTTATCTGGAGGGCTGCTATCTTAGCTTGGGCAGCTATAACAAAATGCTATACACTTGGCAGCTTAAAAAGAGACTTTTATTTCTCACAGTTACGGAGGCTAGGAAGTCCATGATCAGTGTGATGATGGCTTCAGTGTTGGTGAGCACCCTCTTCCTGTTTTCTCATTAAGTCCTCATATGGCCTTTCCTTGGTGCTTGTATGTATGTGTGTGCAAACACACACACACATGCACACGGTTCATAACTTTAAAATCCATTCTATTAATATGTTTTCTCACAGGCACTCCCATGGTTCCTCTCTAGTAAGTCCATCATTAAAACACCAGTAATTAAGGAAGTAAGTGATAAGCAATAAAATCACATTCATAATTTTAAACACCTTGGAAAGCCACCCATAATCAATTATATTTTAGTAGAAAAAGAATGAGCAATCATCTCTAAATAATGTTGTTGTATTAAATTTATCTAATAGTGGCACTCTACCTTAATCAATTCTAAATTGGATCATTAGTTAATGAAAATAGGCAGTAATTAAATACTCCTTATTTTCACTTGTATCATGAGATTAAATTTCCTGATGAAATTCAGTATGAGGATTGGACATAGTTAAACTCCTGTTTTCAAATTTCACTGCAGTGGAAAGAGCTCATTGTAAAAGGAAAGGTTTTACAAGCTGTTGCCACTACAGTTCAGTAGCTGCAATACTGTTTTATGATTACAGATCAGACAACCAGGACAATCAGAATAAATCTAAACCACTTCATTTTATGATCTGTGATGGATGTAAATTGAGACTTGTATTACTTATTCAGGAAACACATAATTCTAGAACATTAGATCTGCAGATATCTTTAGAATCTCTAAATGGAATGCCCACATTTTGCAAGTGAGTATCAGGACCCTAAATACTGTAGCTAAAAGACTTAGCTGTAGAACTGAGGCAAAAATCATATTTCCTGACTCCCAACTTGTGCTTTTAGCAGTGCATCACATTCATCATCTTTTTACATTAATGCATTTATCTGACTTAGAAGTTACCCATTCTGTTTTCAACATAGCCAAGCATGCCCCTCCTTTGATGCTGGGCTTTAACACTGGCTGATATAGGGCCATAATTGCTTTCCCCTTTATAGAATACTGTGAAAGATGGTAATGTCTACAAAAACCTAGATGTGGTCTTCATTCTGTCTTGACCCACTCATCTTTTTTCCTGCTAACAACTGTAAGGTTTGGAACTCCCTGAAACAAGATACTTTCCACAGATGTCTAGGTAAATCATCAGGCTTCTCAGTTTTCAGACTCTAAACTTGAGGGAGAGATCACTCGATATGGAGAGAAAATAAATACCAAGAGAAGGGAAAGCAGAAGTTGCCGTTGGAAGAAAAAAGATAATTGACAACTGGCTGAAAATGCCTTGGGTAGTAATAGTAATAGCAGGAGTAGTGTTAGTCACTCTGTGGTGTCTGACTCTTCATGACCTCCATGGAATGTAGCCCACCAGGCTCCTCTGTCTATGAGGTTCTCCAGGCAAGAATACTGGAGTGGGTTGCCATGCCGTCCTCCAGGGGATCTTCCCAACCCAGGGATTGAACCTGGGTCTCCTGCACTGCAGACAGATTCTTTACTGAGTGAGCTACAGGGAATAGACTTTATAATATTTTAAAAAATTATTATGGCTACATGATGAATAAAATCAAATCACCATCTTTCGGCTGAGCTCGTGATGGATTTGCTTTTATCTGACAAAGAAGAAAAAAAAAAAAAAAAGAAAAAAAAATTATTATGATTGCATGTAAACATCACCTGGTCTTGCATGTGTATAATTGAATAGTTTTTACAATTTCTTTACAGTTTTCCTTTATATGAAATATAGGAATCTTTGAATATGACAGGAAATAACACTTAATTTATGTTCTCAGCACTGCAAAATATACTAGTTTTAGACAGATCTGATTAATTTCAGTGGAATTATAAAGAAGACATCTGTGAGGGACAGTCATTCTGACAAAGAGTGAAAGGGTTAAATGACCCCTTAATTTCTCTATTTTGGCAATCTCCCAAGGCTTTCACTAAGAGACTGTTTGTTTTCTGCCAGGTGGATGCAAATTCACTCTACAAAAAGAAATTAATTTACTAAGGTATGGTGCATCTTTTCTCTTTTCTATTCTGGTAATTGAATATTCATCACAAAACAAGTGCAGCTAATTAGTAGATTATCCCATTTACTTGCAAATAATGAACTTGTTATTTATATAAAAAAAGCAACAGTTGAAAAAAATCTAAGTTTTAGTTAGTTACAATTGCTCAAATAACTTTAAAAATCTTCCAAACATACAATGCATTTCACTGTAATGAATCATTATTTGGTAACTACACATAGGATTTAATCACTTTAAATCCTTTAATCACTTTAATCACTTCAAGAAATGGAGGTTTTAGGTTAACATTTAGTTGTAACAAAATTTCTAATCTTAGCAAAGCTGTGTTTTTGCCTAAATTTAGTAGTTTGGTGAAATTTATGATAATTGTGGGCACTTCCTCAGTTTTTAAACTTACTTAAGGTGGATGACTCATTTGGGGAGCTGCTTTAACAGAAGTTTGTTCTAGGAATTTTAATTATGTACTTTTATAGTTAACAAGGAGGCTACTTAACTATTCTTCCTAAAGAATAATTGGTAAGGTGACTTAGTCACTAACTATACTTCTTATTTGCTGTAATTCTTTTATTACAATAAGTCCTTTTATCACTTTTGTACCCTATGTTAGGTATTATTTCTGTTAAAAACAGTGAAATGATTGACATTGGCGAGGCCATGTCTGATTATCTGTTGTATAAAGGCAAACTTGCACCATACACACACCACCTTCACCCCTCCCCCATCATATTGTAGTAGTATTTTTTGAAATTCTGGATACTGAATGGTGAGTACGTCAACTTTGTTACTCAGTCAAGTCCAGGCTCTGCCTCTTAGGCAGGAATTTAGAGAGTATGAAGGATTCTGTGGGGAAACTGTACTCTTGCCTGGAAAAACCCATGGACGGAGGAGCCTGGTAGGCTGCAGTCCATGGGGTCGCTAAGAGTCGGACATGACTGAGCGACTTCACTTTCTTTTCACTTTCATGCATTGGAGACGGAAATGGCAACCCACTCCAGTGTTCTTGCCTGGAGAATCCCTGAGACGGGGGAGCCTGGTGGGCTGCCGTCTATGGGGTCGCACAGAGTCGGACACAACTGAAGTGACTTAGCAGCAGCAGCAGCAGTGGGGAAACTGGCTGAACAGAAATAATCTAAAATGAGATATTAAGACTAAATTCAACAGCAGGGTACAGAAGAAACAGAAATCATGCCAAAACAGGGATATAATTGGTCACAGTAAAGCAAGTGGAACATGCATATGCTTTAGGTTGTAGGTGAGGAACGTATAGGAGAGAATCTGGTTCTGAGAATGTTAAAATCTAATTTTCTACTGTCGGATATAAAATAGAAAATATTTAAATTTAAAAGATGAAACTTTTCAAGTATATTCTTCAGAAATACGGATACAACTATAAGATCCCCCCCTCCCCCATAAAAAAATGATCAATTAGAATAACTGAGAGTAGTTGCCTCCAGAGGATGAGCCAGGAACTATAGTTTTTCTGCATTATCTATTTTATGCAGGTAATAGTGATGGTAGAAAGAAGTGCTTATAATGTAATTAAATGGTTTATAAAATATGTAATGGAGAAGGATAAGAATAAATTAGTCAATCACAGTTTTAGAAATAAACGTTAATTAATATAGATATTTCCTGATGGCGTCAAGGTTGTACATGGGGAAATGAGTGTGTAGGAAATTATATCACAATTCCTTTCCCCGCTAAGGCAGACAGGGAAGGAGTGAGAAAGACATCCCAGCTAGGTTGCTGTGAGTCCCGGGAGACTGCTGAGTCGCACTGAGGCCAGTGACTCCTGGGAAGGGAGAGCTAAACAGAACCAAACGTTAGGGAGGATAACCGTCTTATGTGGGAGAGGACGTGTCCTTCAGGATATGCCTATTGAGATATTTATAGAGGTGATTCAGTGAGAGTCCTATGATTTCTAACATTCCGTTCAAAGCAGGTCAAGGATTCTGGCCCTGTGAATCTGCCAAAGAAAGTGGAAGTAGTCTGCACCAAGCTAAAATAAACCGTTCATCTGTGAAGTCTGTAGACTAGTAGCACTCACAAATGTGAATCCATCACCAGCAAGGGGAATGGCATCACTGGCACAGGCTTATGGGAATCAATCCCATTTCTCAAGTTCAGGAAAACTGGTTCGTCAAAGGACATTGGTATCTTGTAAAAAGAAGGGATGGGTGGCCCCTTATTAGGAGCCGTTATCATATCTGTAAGAAGCTGTAAGTTTGCTTCTTACTTACAAGTACTTACAGTTCTCATTTAGTTTTTTTTTTTTTTTTCAATCACAGGAAACTGGTCTAAAAAGTTTAGAACAGAGATACAAAATAGTAGAGATACCATAGCACTTCTGCTTTTTACTTCAAAGCATGAGATGTTTGCTTGAAGTAGATATAGTCTTTCCATTTAAAACAATTTTTTTCTGTGTTTTTCTTAATAAAAGGTCTTATTTTTAAAAATCAGGTATGAATTTTGAATTTGATTACTTTTTATACCTATCGTATAATTTTGCATGTTTTCTACTTTGTGTTTTATTTGTTTTTGTCCTGTCAGTTTGAAAAGACTATTAATAGATTTATTTCAATGAGCCTAATAGTTTTGGAGTAATTATGTACTAATCATGGTGTATTATTCTATAAATGCACCTTCATATTAATTTTGCTATTTTATGTTTAGGATCTATGGTTTATATTAATATGAAAAATGTATTTTCAGTTATTTTCTCTTAGCATACACTAGTTTGGGGGTTTTTAAATCAAGGCTATCTTATTCTCCTGGTTTTACAAAAAGAAAATTGTTCTGTATGCTCTGTAAAAGTTTAGTTCACAAAAGAATTACAAATGCCTTCCAAGTTGAAACAGCCTGTGACAGTGTGATCCTGAGACCTTTTGGACGTATTTTCTTTGAAAGTGTCAGCAGTTTTTTCCACTATGTTGTTCAGTTTATAGTAACTAAGTTTTATGTAAATATGCTGTTATATACACTCTTAAAAATCAGCTATTTTATCTAGATTTTGATGTATTGGTGTAAGATTAATGTATTCAAAAATTTATTGTACTTTGTGTTCTCATTTCTAAGTTTATTTATTTGTACTCTAATTTTAGTTGACTAGAATAGCTAGAAAATGTAGTTTTGTTGATTGTTATACTTTAGCTGGCATATTTGGATTTTGGGGCCTTATTTATTCTAGAAAGAAAAGATGTTTATAACAATATGAAGGAAGTGTGACAAATTGTCTTTTTTTTTTTCTTTTTCCTGTACACAATGGAGGGAATGCTACATCATATTTTAAAATGTGGCTTCTGGATATATACTGTCTGGCTGCAAAACCAGCCCTTGTACTTAAAACTCTGGAACTTTGTAGAAATCACTTCATCTCCTTCTGCCTTCCCTTTCTCAACTTGAAAATGTATTTTATCATAGCACTTAACCTTTAGGGTTAGCTTGGAAGTAAATTAATAAATACATATAAAGAGCTTAAGATGCTATTGCAACAATATGCAAGTTCAAAGAATATTAAGAGAAAAATCAAGACAGTTTTAGCTTTAATACAGGTTGTAGGCTTTCTCAATAACAGTGATTATATCTTTGCCCTATTTATTGATTTATTTTTTTTAACCTTAGGTTGCATTTTCCAATATATATCTCTTTCTTTCTGTTTTTTGTTGATACTTTGTAATAATTCCTTACTCCGCTTTGAGGGTTGGCCCAAGGCAGCAAGCACCTGGGCCCAGGCCAAGTCCCTGAGGGCTGCTGTTAGAATTCCAGCAGGATCTCATTAAGAGCAGAACTAAAGAAATTAGGCTGTATGATTATGTAAGTTGTTGTTGACACTTAATTCGAATGGAATGAGTGAGAGCAGCCACAGGGCAGCAGAAGCTAGAGGTCTCTGGAGGGCACAGGCTCACACTTACTCCGTGAGAGGTATTTCTCTTCAGAACTTTTCTTCTCTGTCTTGCCCAACCCCTCCCCATTCCCCGTTCCCGTTGGTAGACCCACGACTAGTTCATTAGGTAGTGGATCATTAAGGGTTCTTCAGGGAACAAAAACAATCTCAGATTTTTTTTATATGCAGCTGACCTTTAAATAATTTGGGGGTTAGAGGCCCTGACCTTACATGCACTCAAAAATTTGTATCTACTTTATAGTTGTATATACTTTATATATACTTTGTTTGTATATACTTTATTTTCTGCATATCTGCAGATTCAAATAACTAGGGATTATGTAGTACTGTAGTATTTATGATTGAAAAATAGCCACCTGTAACTGGATCTATGCAGTTCAAACCAGTGTTGTTCAAGGGACATATATATATATATATGTACACACACACACACACACACACATATAGAGAGAGGGGGAAAGAGAGCACATGAGAGAGAGAGAGAGACAAGAGAGATTTATTTTAATTGTCCTACATGACTGTGGGACCTTGCAAAACCAAAATCTTCAGAGCAGGTCAGCTGGTTGAGAATTCCAGCAAGAGCTGGTGCTGCAGTTTTGAGCCTGAAGACTGTCCAGAAGCAGAATGTTTTTCCCGGGGACACCACTCTTTGCTTATATGGCCTTCAACTGATTGGGTTAGTCTCACCCACTGATTCTAAATGTTAATCACATCTTAAAAAATACCTTCACAGCAACCTGTAGACTAGTGTCTGACCAAAGAACTGGGCGTCATAGCCTAGCCAACTAAACATACAGCCATCACAGATGGGATATTTGCTATTAAAATGCTGTTGCTCTCAAGCATGGAGTTTATTGCTGGACTGTTTAGACTGGACCTTGTCCAATGGGACAGAAATGAGACCTTTAACCCCAACCTAATCAGAGTCCTTTGAAGCTTAACTGTCTTCACTCTTGTGATTATATGAATGTAGCACCTTCCACCATTTTGCCTGTTTTCTCCATGATGACTGCCAGCTCTTTTTGAGATCTGAGTAACATGCTGTAGTTTTCATCCCAAAGATACTTATAAAATAATATGTAAAAATGTAAATAATGCATTAAAGAAATTCAGGTATGTTTGGAGCTTATAAGTACAGCTATAAGTTACTCTAAAGAGAAGAGCAATTATATGGGAATTATCAAAATAAAGTTTTGTAATTTTTGACTACTTCATTAATTTGGTAGATAAAATGACATATTACACTCTTTATTTGATTCATATACAAAAGTTTTTAACAAAGCTTAAGGAAAGCAGGAAACAAAAGCAAATTGTTGAGGTCATCAAAAACAGGGAGAGGCTGAAAAACTATACAGTGTAGGATCCTAACAAGACAAGACATATGAGTGTAGTGTGTCATAGATGGAGTCCTGGGGTAGAAAAAGGACATCAGGAAAAACTAATGAAATCTTAACAAAGTATGGCCTCTAATTAATGAGAATGAAGTAAGAACAGTTTATTAGTCATGACGAATGTACATGTAAAAGTGATAACAGTAGGGGATATATATATATATAAATTCTCTGTAATATTCTTTTTACTCTTCTACAAATCTAAAATTATTTTAAGAGATATTTTTAAAAAGTTTTTTAACAGAGACAAACTGTTAAATTTTGCTTCCAGCTCTGATAGAATAATAAAGCTATACATGACCTTAATCATAACAGTGAAAAAAAATTAGGAAAAATATATGAAAAGCTATTTCAGACATGAAAAAATAGGTAGTATAGGACTCTAATCCCCAAGAGAAGGAAACAAGATAAGGTAAGTCTATGATTCTCCCACTTCTCTGCTGGAGGCAATTTCTGGACCTTAGGAACATGAAGGAGGAACCCAAACAGAATCCTATGGCCTCACTGAAATGAGGAGTTGGTGACTGAAGTCTGGGACTATGGAGGCAGCAGCATTTACAGGGCAGAGTGAAGAAAGTTATGCAGAAAAGTGAGCTCTAGGAAACACGGTAGGCATTTCCTTCAGTCTTTCTTGAATAAGAGTTTTACACATATAAAAGTCAACGTGTACAAAGCCAGCAGAAGCCCACCAGAGAGTTGTAAGTTGGAATTTAGAAGAGACTCCAAGTAGGTCAGACCTTATCAGAGTAAAATACCTTTGTAGTGGAAGCTACTCTAAACCTTTCCTAGAAGTGCTTTAAAAATTAAACCTGAATGTGTTTGAGCTGAAGAGGTTAGCAACTTAAAATAATCATATATATATATATATATATATATATACACACACACATACACACACACACAGACATACACACACACACATATATAAACACACACCATACATATAGCTATGTATGATGTGTATGCTATGTAATACTTTATATGATGAGGAGTATAATTTTAGACATACCTTTAGACCATTCAGGTATGACCTGAATCAAATCCCTTATGAATATACAGTGGACGTGACAAACAGATTCAAGGGATCAGATCTGATAGAGTGTCTGAAGAACTATGGATGGAGGTTCGTGACATCATACAGGAGACAGGGATCAAGACAATCTCCAAGAAAAAGACATGCAAAAAAAAAGCCAAATGGTTGTCTGAAGAGGCCTTACAAATAGCTGAGAAGAGAAGAGAAGCGAAAGGCAAAGGAAAAAAGGAAAGATATGCCCATTTGATTGCAGAGTTCCAAGAATGGCAAGAAGAGGTAAGAAAGCCCTCCTCAGTGATCAGTGTAAAGGAATAGAGGAAAACAATAGAATGGGAAAGACTAGAGATCTCTTCAAGAAAATCAGAGATACCAAGGGAACATTTCATGCAAAGATGGGCACAATAAAGGACAGAAATGGTATGGACCAAAGAGAAGCAGAAGATATTAAGAAGAGGTGGCAAGAATACAGAGAAGAACTATACAAAAAAGATCTTCATGACCCAGATAACCACGATGGTGTGATCACTCACCTAGAGTCAGACATCCTGGAATGTGTAGTCAATTGTGCCTTAGGAAGCATCACTACGAACAAAGCTAGTGAAGGTGATGGAATTCCAGTTGAGCTTTTTCAAATCCTAAAAGATGATGCTATGAACGTGCCACACTCAATACCCCAGCAAAATTGGAAAACTCAGGAGTGACCATAGGACTTGAAAAGGTCAGTTTTCATTTTAATCCCAAAGAAAGGCAATGGCAGAGAATGTTCAAACTATCACACAATTGCACTCATCTCACACACTAGCAGAGTAATGCTCAAAATTCTCCAAGTCAAGCTTCAATGGTACCTGAACTGAGAACTCCCAGATGTTTAAGCTGGATTTAGAAAAGGCAGAGGAGCCAGAGATCAAATTGCCAACATCCACTGGATCATAGAGAAAGCAAGGGAGTTCCAGAAAAACATCTACTTCTGCTTTATTGACTATGCCAAAGCTTTGACTGTGTGGATCACAACAAACTGTGGAAAATTCTTAAAGAGTTGGGAATAACAGACCACCTTACCTGCCTCCAGATAAATCTGTATGCTGGTCAAGAAGCAACAGTTAGAACTGGACATGGACAAACAGACTGGTTCCAAATAGGGAAAGGAGTATGCCAAGGCTGTATTTTGTCACCCTGCTTATTTAACTTATATGCAGAGTACATCATGAGACATGCTGGGCTGGATAAAGCACAAGCTGCTTTATCAAGATTGCCAGGAGAAATATCAATAACCTCAGATACGCAGATGACACCACCCTTATGGCAGAAAGTGAAGAAGAACTAAAGAGCCTCTTGATGAAAATGAAAGAGGAGAGTGAAAAAGCTGGTTTAAAACTCAACGTTCAGAAAATTAAGATCATGGCATCCAGTCCCATCATTTCATGGCATATAGATGGGGGAACAATGGTAACAGTGACAGACTTTATTTTTGGGGGCTCCAAAATCACTCTAGATGGTGACTGCACCCATGAAATTAAAAGACATTTGCTCCTTGGAAGAAAAGTTATGACCAACCTAGACAGCATATTGAAAAGCAAAGACATTACTTTGACAACAAAGGTCCATCTAGTCAAAGTTTTGGTTTTTCCAGTACTCATGTATGGATGTGAGAGTTGGACTATACAGAAATCAGAGCATTGGAGAATTAGTGCTTTTGACCTGTAGTGTTGGAGAAGACTCTTGAGAGTCCCTTGGCCTGCAAGGAGGTCCAACCAGTCCATCCTAAAGGAAATCAATCCTGAATAGTCATTGGAAGGACTGATGCTGAAGCTGAAACTCCAGTATTTTGGCCACCTGATGCGAAGAGCCAACTCATTGCAAAAGACCCTGATGCTGGGAAAGATTGAAGGTAGGAGGTGAAGGGGATGACAGAGGATGAGATGGCTGGATGGCATCACTGACTCGATGGACATAAGTTTGAATAAGCTCTGGTAGTTGGTGATGGACAGGGAAGCCTGGCGTGCTGCAGTCCATGGGGTCGCAAGAGTTGGACACAACTGAGTGAATTGAAGTGAATTGGCAATCACTGTGAAAAGCATAGAAATATTGAATCACTATGTTGTGTAGCTGAACCTAATATAGTGTTTTAGGTCAATTATACTTCAAAAATAAACTCACTCATAGCAAAATAAATTCGATTTGTTGTTACTGGAGGCAGACGATGAGCGAGGGGAAATTGGATGAAGGCAGTCAAAAGGTACAGACTTCCAGTTGTAAGATAAATAAGTACTAAGGATAAACTTTTCAAGATGATGGATATCATGAACAAATGACAAACCTCAGTTCAGTTCAGTCACTCAGTCATGTACAACTCTTTGTGACCCCATGGACTGCAGCATGCCTGGCTTTCCTGTCCATCTCCAACTCCGAAAGCTTGCTCATGTCCACTGATCGGTGATGCCATCCAACCATCTCATCCTCTGTCATCCCCTTCTCCTCCTACCTTCAATCTTTCCTAGCATCAGGGTCTTTTCCAATGGGTCAGTTCTTTGCACCGCACCCCCATGAACAGTATGAAAAGGCAAAAAGACAAACCTAGACTGTGTATTAAAAAATAGAGACATTAGTTTGCCTACAAGGGTTCATATAGTCAAAGCTATGGTTTTTCCAGTAGTCATGAATGGATGTAAGAGCTGGACAATTAAAAAGTCTGAGGCGCAAGAATTGATGCCTTTGAACTGTGATGCTGGAGAAGACTCTTGAGAGTCCCTTGGGCTGCAAAGAGATCAAACCAGTCCATCCTAAAGGTAATTAGTCTTGAACATTCATTGGAAGGACTGATGCTGAAGCTGAGGCTGCACTACTTTGGCCACCTGATGCAAAGAGCCAACTCATTGGAAAAGACCCTGATGCTGGGAAAGATTGAGGGAAAGAGGAGAAGATGATGACAAAGGACTCAATGTTTGAATGGCATCACTGACTCAATGGACATGTGTTTGACCAAACTCATGGTGCAGGATGGGGAAGGCTGGTGTGCTGCAGTCCATGGGGTTGCAAAAACTGGACATGACTGAACAACAACAGCACCATATATGGAGTCTTCCTGGGTGGCACTGATGATAAAGTACCTGCCTATCAATGCAGGAGAGAAAGGTTCGTTCCCTGGGTTGGAAAAATCCCCTGACGGAGGTTATCACAACCCACTCCAGTATTCTGGCCTGGAAAATCCCAGGGACAGAGGAACCTGCCAGGCTATCGTCCATAGGGTTGCAAAGACTCAGACATGACTGAAGCAACTTAGCATCCATGCACACATATTATATATGGAAGTTGTTAAGAGAGTAAATCCTAAGAGTATTCATCATAAGAAAGAACATGTTTCCTGTATTTAATTTTTTATCATATGAGATGGTGGATATTTCATCTTATTTATTGTGATAATCATTTCTTGATGTCTAAGTTCAACAGTGTACTTATAATACAGTGAAAATAGAAGTGAAGTCGCTCAGTCGTATCTGACTCTTTGTGACCCCATGGACTGCAACCTACCAGGCTCCTCCGTCCATGGGATTTTCCAGGCAAGAATACTGGAGTGGGTTGCCATTTCCTTCTCCAGGAGCTCTTCCCAACCCAGGGATTGAGCCCGGGTCTCCCGCATCGTAGGCAGACGCTTTACCGTCTGAGCTACCAGGGAAGTCTATAATACAGTACTACATGTCAATTCTGGCTTTCCAGGTGGCACTAGTGGTAAAGAACCTATCTCCCAATGCAGGAGATGTAAGAGTTGTGGCTTTGATCCCTGAGGCAGAAGATTCCCCTGGACGAGGATATGGCAACTCACTCCACTATCTTGCCTGGAGAATCCCATGGACAGAACAGCCTGGTGGGACATGGTCCATAGGGTCACACAGAATTGGACATGATGGAAACTACTTAGCACGCGCATGTCAATTCTGTGTCAGTATACTGGAAGAGAAAAAAGAAAAAAAGTGTATACCTGAAAAGAATCAAACTAAACTGCTGGTAACTGTCTGCCAAAACAACACTTACCATTCCTAATAGAAACACATTTCAAAAAACACACTCACTAATGCAATTCTCACAAAGTTCAGCATCCAATTCAAAAACCTAAACACAGCAAGAAGCAGGAATGTGACTCAATAACCAGACATTTTAAAAAAAAATCAATAGAAATAGACCCAAAAATGTCAAAGATGATGGAAGTAGCATGAATTTTAGAAGAGCTATTTGGGTTTTGCACAAATATTTAAATGAAAATGAACATTAAAAAGAGAGAAACAAAATATCTAAGACAGAACTAGCTGAATTCTTTCTTCTTATTATTCAGTTCAGTTCAGTTCAGTTCCTCAGTCATGTCCGACTCTTTGCAACCCCATGGATGCAGTACACCAGGCCCCACTGTCCATCACCAGCTCCTGGAGTTTACTCAAACTCATGTCCATTGAGTCGGTGATGCCATCCAACTACCTCATCCTCTGTTATCCCCTCTCCTCCTGCCTTCAATCTTTCCCAGGATCAGGGAATTTTCAAAACAGTCAGTTCTTCCCATCAGGGGGCCAAAGTATTGGAGTTTCTGCTTCAGCATAGGTCCTTTGAATGAATATTCAGGACTGATCTCCTTTAGGATGGACTGGTTGGGTCGCCTTGCAGTCCAAGGGACTCTCAAGAGTCTTCTCACCACAGTTCATCAATTCTTCGGCGCTCAGCTTTCTTTACAGTCCAACTTTCACATCCATACATGAATACTGGAAAAGCCATAGCTTTGACTAGATGGACCTTTCTTGGCAAAGTAATGTCTCTGCTTTTTAATATGCTGTCTAGGTTGGTCATAACTTTTCTTCCAAGGAGCAAGTGTCTTTTAATTTCATGGGTGCAGTCACCATCTGCAGTGATTTTGTCGCCCCAAAAATAAAGTCTCTCACTGTTTCCACTGTTTCCCCATCTATTTGCCATGAAGTGATGGGACCAGATACCATGATCTTAGTTTTCTTTCTTTTTTTTTTTTAATCTTAGTTTTCTTAATGTTGAGTTTTAAGCCAACTTTTTCACTCTTCTCTTCACTTTCATCAAGAGGCTCTTTAGTTCTTCCTGCTTTCTGCCATAAGTGTGGTGTTATCTGCATATCTGAGGCTATTGATATTTATCCTAGCAGTCTTGATTTTAGCTTGTGCTTCATCCAGCCCAGAGTTTCTCATGATGTACTCTGCATATAAGTTAAATAAGCAGGGTGACAATATACAGCCTTGACGTACTCCTTTCCCTATTTGGAACCAGTCTGTTGTTTCATGTCCAGTTCTAACTATTGCTTCCTGACCTGCATACAGATTTCTCAAGAGGCATGTCAGGTGGTTTGGTATTCCCATCTGTTTAAGAATTTTCCAGAGTTTATCATGGTCCACACAGTCAAAGGTTTGGCATAGTCAATAAAGCATAAGTAGATATTTTTCTAGAACTCTCTTGCTTTTTCGATGATCCATTGGGTGTTGGCAATTTGATCTGATTCCTCTGCCTTTTCTAAATCTTCTTGAGCATCTGGAAGTTCATGGTTCATGTACTGTTGAAGCCTGGCTTGGAGAATTCTGAGCATTGCTTTACTAGTGTGTGAGATGAATTTGAACATTCTTTGGCATTGCCTTTCTTTGGAATTGGAATGAAAACTGACCTTTTCCAGTCCTGTGGCCACTGCTGAGTTTCCAAATTAGCTTGCATATTGAGTGCAGCACTTTCACAGCATCATCTTTTAGGATTTGAAATAGCCCAGCTGGAATTCCATCACTTCCACTAGCTTTGTTCGTAGTGACGCTTCCTAAGGCCTACTTGACTTCTCATTCCAGGATGTCTGGCTATAGGTTGGTGATCACACCATTGTGA